>NW_027496404.1:0-193806 GCF_021521415.1 Bidens hawaiensis | reverse complement strand
GTTAAGGCGGTTATCGAAAATGTGTAGTGGTAATAGTAGTAGTAGTAATTGATATGTGTAAATATTATACAGTTAGCCGAGCCCAGTTAAAGAAAGGAATTACAATCAACGGCGAGCGTGACAGGATCCAGGTGAGTTTCTAGCCCCATTCCTTGTTATGTTTTCGGGGCTGTGCATACTCAATATGTTTGTTAATACGCTTATCCTAAGAGATAAGTGTATGCCTTATGTGAATAATATGTAAGTACGAATGATTGCTTGATGGTGCGTGAACGATCTTCGGATATTGCACGTATTGTCAGGTTGTAAAGTTATGTATAAGGTAGGTATGTTATGCACGAATGATTGCTTGATGGTGCGTGAACGATCTTCGGGTATTGCACGTACTGCCAAGTTGTACGCTAGCAGGAATGTAGATATGATATGTATGCTTATGTGTATGAATGTGATAATGTTAATAAAAGAAGGAAAGGACGGTTGTATGGTTACGAAAAGGGTACCGAGCCCTAATAATACTCGAAGTATGATGTATGGTTGTATGGTAACGAAGAGGGAATCGAACCCTACTAATATTCGAAAACATGGGACCAGACCCTAATAATGTCTGTGATGTTAGGGACCAGACCCTCATAATATCTGTGATGATAGGGACCAGACCCTTATAATATCTGTGATGTTAGGGACCAGACCCTTATAATATCTGTGATGTTAGGGACCAGACCCTTATAATATCTGTGATGTTAGGGACCAGACCCTTATAATATCTGTGAGGTTATAGGGCGAAAGGCTCTTTAAAACGTATGATTATGAATGTAAAGAAAGTATGTAAGTAAGAATGAAGGTATGAGTACTTATGTGTGTATGAAAGAAAGTTATGAGGTTAAGTACGTATGTATGTAACAAGATATTGTATGGTAGTGTATGATTAACTAGAACTCACTCAGCGTAGCTGACTTTTAGTATGCACGCAGGTGAGTAGGATGAGACAGCTGGCTTGAGTGGAGGACACATGGCAGAAGACTAAAGCCTGGCATCTGAAGATCCGATATGTTTTATAAGTTACGTTTTGATTTTGAAAGACAAGAGGAATGTTTAAAGACATGATTATGAATTGATATGTAATGTTTTATGAAGGTTTTATATTCCGCGTAAAGTTTTTAATTAACTCCGATATTTAGAACTGTGTTTATGAGTAAATCCAACACGAAAGTAGGGTTACCGGTAACGGGGCCTTACAAGTTGGTATCAGAGCAAAGTTCGAGAGATTTAAGCATCCTACATGCTTAGACTCGAACAGAAAATGGGATTTAAGTAAGAAAAGAAAGAAGATGCCAGTTCAAGAATGCCATGTGTCGCTCAAGCAAGATCAGTAAAGGTGAAAGGTATGATTAAATGATATATGTTAATGAGAAAGAAAAGATATGAGAATGGTACGGATAGGAATAATTGACTGTTTAAATTGACAAACTGCTTAAGTAGAACCAGCACAAATAGACTCATAAAGGGAAGTGTATATGACACGGAAAGTAACGTGATCAGCTAATCACAACTGGCCACTGTTATTACCTGTTAGCCTTACTATCCTTGTACTAGATAGTTCCCTGAGTGATGATGTTTGTGTTTTCTCATATAGGATACTGATGGCTGGAGCTGGAGAATTTATTGAAACTGGGGGTCGCACTGGGCGTCGTGGCAGGCCTCGTCTTGTCCGGCAACCCTCGGTAGAAGAAGCTTCCCACACCGAAGATGAAGGAAGCGCAGCTGGAGGAGACCAGAACAACAACGAGGAAGTTCAACTTAGCCCTGCAGTTCAAGCAGCCATTGTTCAGGCTGTAGTTGCTGCTGTGAAGAACCTGAATCCCGAAGGATCTGCTGGAAGCCGTGAGCGAACTGCTGAAGGAGCGGGTGGTGATGGTAGAAAGGATGGGGAAGGTGAAAGAGGGGCCTCGAGTGGGGATAAGTCTGTGAAAGTCGATGATAGGAGAGGAGGACAAGGTGGGTGCAGCTATAAGTCCTTCAAAGGTTGTGACCCGCCTAAGCTGACTGGTTTAGGAGACGCAATCGCTACTCTCCAGTGGATAACCGCTATGGACAAGGTTATCCGCATTAGCGAATGCCGTCCCGACCAAGCTGTGGGCTATGCTACTCAGTCATTCGTAGATGAGGCTATGTATTGGTGGGAGGGTGTGGAGCAGAGGAAGACCCGTGAAGAGATCAAAGGGATGAAGTGGGAAGATTTGAAAGAGTTGGTAATGAAGAAGTTCTGTGCAGATGCCGAGGTTGAAAGAACGGAGATGAAGTTCCAGAATTTAAAAGCCGGTATGATGACGCATCGTGAGTATACCACGGAGTTCAACCGACTATCTAGGTTGGTGCCTGACATGGTTGACACTGAGGTCAAGAGAATCAAGTGTTATGTGAGGGGGTTGCCACAAAAGGTCCGCATGTTAGTCAGGGCGGTTCAACCTGCTACTTTTGATTCGGCTGTTGGACTCGCGGAAATGGTCTATGCTGACGTGGCCGCGGATGATGGGGTGGAAAGGGACGAAGAGAAAGAGAAGAAAGGGGTCACTCCTGCTAAACGACCCGGTACTCAGTTATGGAACTCCAGGGATAAGAAACAAAAAGTGTGGGAGAAGAGATCGTGTAAGACCTGCGGAAAGAGGCATGGTGGTGAGTGCAAGTGGGGTAAAAGTTCTAATGTTTGTCTCAAATGTGGAAAGGCTCATGGTGGAGAATGCAGAATGGGGTCGAATGCCTGTTATAAGTGTGGGAAGGTAGGGCATTATGCCAATGAGTGCAGTGCGAAGCCAGCATGTTACAAATGTGGCAAGACAGGCCATATGTCAAGGGAGTGCACTGAAGGTGTAGCTGGAGGTAGTGGAAAGAAGGATGCCGATCAAGCTAGGCCCAGGTAGTAGAAACCGCAAGTGACACTTCGGTGAAAATAACAAAAATGGTGAAGAATTGTAAGATAGAGTTAGAGGGACATGAGTTCCCTGTTACTTTGTATGTTATGGCCTTAGGAGGGTTCGATGTAGTCTTGGGTATGGATTGGTTGTCTGAGTTTGAGGCTCAGATAGTATGTAAAAGTAAGATGATAAGGTTAAAGTCACTGGATGGTAGTGCGGTGACGGTTTATGGTGATAAGGAGAGTTATGGACTTAATGTCATTTCGATGATAAAAGCCGAGGGTTTGTTAAGGCGAGGGTGCGGTGCCTACCTGGCGTATGTTGTCAACGCTACGGCCGAGACGAAAGAAATGAAGGATGTTCCTATTGTGCGCGACTACCCAGAAGTATTCCCTGAGGATCTTCCGGGGCTGCCACCGGAGCGGGAAATAGAATTTCAGATAGATTTAATACCAGGAGCCCAGCCCGTCGCGAAAGCGCCTTACCGTCTAGCACCGTCCGAGATGAAGGAATTAATGTCCCAACTGCAAGAACTCCTCGACAAGGGTTTTATCAGACCGAGTGTTTCTCCATGGGGCGCACCGGTTTTGTTTGTGAAGAAAAAGGATGGAAGTATGAGAATGTGCATAGACTATCGTGAGTTGAATAAGCTTACGGTAAAGAATAGATACCCCTTGCCTAGGATTGACGATCTGTTTGACCAACTGCAAGGTTCGAGTTGGTTCTCACGAATAGATCTCAGATCAGGCTACCATCAGCTGAAGGTGAAAGAGGTAGACATCCCTAAAACAGCGTTCCGACGCGGTATGGACACTACGAGTTCCTTGTAATGTCATTTGGTCTAACAAATGCTCCTGCAGCATTTATGGACATGATGAATAGGGTGTGTCGACCGATGTTGGATAAGTCGGTTATCGTCTTCATCGATGACATATTGATTTATTCAAAGAGTGAGTCTGACCATGCCGAGCATCTGAGAGAGGTATTGGAAGTTCTGAAGAAAGAAAGGTTGTACGCCAAGTTTTCGAAGTGCGCGTTCTGGTTAAGAGAAGTGCAATTTTTAGGTCATGTGGTTAATCCGGAGGGGATTACCGTGGACCCAGCTAAGATTGAAGCGATAACGAATTGGAAGACTCCGCAGAATCCGACTGATATACGAAGCTTCCTAGGGTTAGCTGGCTACTATAGGAGATTCATCGAAGGTTTCTCCAAGATAGCCGCACCGCTGACCGGTATGACCCGAAAGACGATAGTATTCAATTGGGGAAAGTTTCAGGAGGAAGCCTTTGAAGAATTGAAGAAGAGACTCACGCAAGCTCCAATCCTTACTTTACCCGATGGTGATGAGGATTTCGTTGTTTGTGCTGATGCCTCGCATCAAGGGTTAGGTTGCGTGTTGATGCAACGAGGGAAGGTGATAGCTTACGCGTCTAGACAGTTGAAAGTCCATGAGAGTACGTATCCGACGCATGATTTGGAGTTAGCAGCTGTAGTGCATGCTCTTAAGATATGGAGGCATTATCTGTACGGCACTAAGTGTACTATCTATACCGATCATAAGAGTTTAAAGTACTTCTTCGAGCAGAAAGAATTGAACATGAGGCAGAGAAGATGGTTAGAATTGATAAAGGATTACGACTGTGAGATTAAATATTACCCCGGTAAAGCTAACGTGGTTGCTGATGCGCTAAGCCGTAAGAATGAGGAAGTCCTTGCAACAGTGAAGTCATACAAGCTGATTGTGAACTCAAGTCTTTTTGAAGAAATCATCAAGGTGCAGTCAGAAGTGTTATTAGATGAAGGGTTAGTAAAGAAGGAAAGGATTTATGGCCAGCAAGATGAGTTGATGGAAAACACTCATGGAGTTAAGACTAGGTTCGACCGTATGTGGATCCCACGCCATGGTGATCTTAGAAGTCGAATCTTAGATGAAGCTCATAAGTCAAGATACTCAATCCATCCAGGAGCTACAAAGATGTACCAAGACTTGAAAAGAGATTACTGGTGGCCAGGATTGAAGAGCGATGTAGTGGATTATGTTGGTAAGTGCTTAACTTGCTTACAAGTCAAAGCCGAACACCAAAAGCCTTGTGGGAAGATGCAACCGCTAGAGATACCTGAGTGGAAATGGGAACACATCACCATGGATTTCATAACTAAGCTACCTCGTACAGCTAAGCAACATGATACCATCTGGGTGATTGTGGACCGTTTGACCAAGAGTGCTCACTTTCTGCCCATACGAGAGGCCATCTCGTCAGAAACGTTAGCAAGCTTGTTCATTAAAGAAATTGTAACCAAGCATGGAGTACCGTTATCGATCGTGTCTGATAGGGATACACGGTTTACTTCGAGGTTCTGGAAGAAATTTCATGAAGCTATGGGGACGAGGTTGAACATCAGTACGGCGTATCATCCTCAAACCGATGGACAGTCTGAAAGGACGATCCAAACCCTTGAGGATATGCTACGTGCTTGCGTTTTAGATTTTGGTGGAAGTTGGGACGATCATCTGCATCTGGCAGAGTTCTCCTATAACAACAGTTACCATTCGAGTATTGGTATGCCACCGTTTGAGATGCTGTACGGTAGACGATGTAGAACCCCGGTGTGTTGGGGTGAGATTGGTCAGAAGGAAATGGGAAGTATAGAAGTGGTTCAAGAAACGTCTTCAAAGTTCGATCAGATCAAAGCAAGAATGAAAGCCGCTCAAGACAGACAAAAGTCTTATGCGGATAAGCGGCGACGACCAATTGAGTTTAACGTTGGCGACTATGTGATGCTTAAGGTCTCGCCTTGGAAGGGGATTATCCGTTTTAGGAAAAGAGGAAAGTTGAGTCCGAGGTACATTGGACCGTTCAAGATTGTAAAACGTGTGGGTGAAGTAGCTTACAAACTGGATTTACCCGATGAGTTAGAAGGAATTCATTCAACCTTCCATGTTTCTCATCTGAGGAAGTGTCTAGCTGATGACACGTCTCACGTGCCCTTAATGGACATCGAGGTTGATGAACAGTTGAACTACATCGAGCAACCGATAATGATCGTTGATCGCAAGGAGAAGCAGCTTCGTCACAAGATTATACCCTTGGTCAAAGTGATATGGAAACACCGCAAGGGATCAGATGCTACTTGGGAAGTCGAGGATGAGATGCGCAAGTTTTACCCTAGTTTGTTTATGTAATAGTTAGGTTTCGGGGACGAAACCTCTTTAAGGGATGAAGACTTGTAACATCCTAAAATTTTTATATTGATAAATAAAAGAAAGTTATGTTTAGTAATTTCACGTTTTAGTTATTTAATGTCGAGTAAGAAACGGGTCTTGGGCTTAGTTATTTTATGAACTCGGCCTGTCTCGACCCGTAGGAAGCCAACCCGAGCCTAACCAAACCCGTAGTATATAAACGAAAGTTCTTGACACTTCCACCATTTTCACCATCTTCCTTCACTTACACCCACCCAAACACTCTCATTTCTAGAGAGAGAAGCTAGAGAGAGAAAGTTCTCAAATCACAAATCCGAGTTCACAATCTTGTTCCTAGTCGTTTTTGGTAAGTCCCTCTCGAAAATCATCCGTTTTCATAACCATTTTCGACCTCAAATCGAGCAAAAACTCCCATTTTCGTAACTTGAGTTTTCGGGTCAAAAACCGCCTTGTTTTGGTGTCAAAATGCAAGCTTTTGTGTTTAAAAGTACTAGGAATCGATAGCCCTTTCAATCCCGAGCATTTCCATGTCAAAAACTTCGATTTTGGGTCAAAAATCTGGAAAATCTGGAAAACCCGTGGGTTTCTCCGTCGCCCAGCTTGAAGGAGTCGAATCAGACTCATTCGATCGAACCAGTCGATCGAATCAGTCCATTCGATCGAATGCGTAGATCGAACAAGTCCAGTCGACCGAATAGGGAAGCAACCGAATGGTCTCCAACTCATTCGATCGAATGAGTTTTGTATTCGATCGAATGAGTGTTGTATTCGATCGAACGTGTTCCTATTCGATCGAACGTGTTCCTGTTTGATCGAACGTGTTCCTATTCGATCGAACGTGTTCCTATTCGATCGAACGTGTTCCTATTCGATCGAATCAAGCCAGAACCAAGTTTTTTCCAAGATTCGCCTGAAGTGAAGTTCGTTTATGAAATAAATTAAAAACCTAATGGAAAATGTGTTAAGGCGGTTATCGAAAATGAGTAGTGGTAATAGTAGTAGTAGTAATTGATATGTGTAAATATTATACAGTTAGCCGAGCCCAGTTAAAGACAGGAATTACAATCAACGGCGAGCGTAACAGGATCCAGGTGAGTTTCTAGCCCCATTCCTTGTTATGTTTTCGGGGCTGTGTGCATACTCAATATGTTTGTTAATACGCTTATCCTAAGAGATAAGTGTATGCCTTATGTGAATAATATGTAAGTACGAATGATTGCTTGATGGTGCGTGAACGATCTTCGGATATTGCACGTACTGTCAGGTTGTAAAGTTATGTATAAGGTAGGTATGTTATGCACGAATGATTGCTTGATGGTGCGTGAACGATCTTCGGGTATTGCACGTACTGCCAAGTTGTACGCTAGCAGGAATGTAGATATGATATGTATGCTTATGTGTATGAATGTGATAATGTTAATAAAAGAAGGAAAGGACGGTTGTATGGTTACGAAAAGGGTACCGAGCCCTAATAATACTCGAAGTATGATGTATGGTTGTATGGTAACAAAGAGGGAATCGAACCCTACTAATATTCGAAAACATGGGACCAGACCCTAATAATGTCTGTGATGTTAGGGACCAGACCCTCATAATATCTGTGATGATAGGGACCAGACCCTTATAATATCTGTGATGTTAGGGACCAGACCCTTATAATATCTGTGATGTTAGGGACCAGACCCTTATAATATCTGTGATGTTAGGGACCAGACCCTTATAATATCTGTGAGGTTATAGGGCGAAAGGCTCTTTAAAACGTATGATTATGAATGTAAAGAAAGTATGTAAGTAAGAATGAAGGTATGAGTACTTATGTGTGTATGAAAGAAAGTTATGAGGTTAAGTACGTATGTATGTAACAAGATATTGTATGGTAGTGTATGATTAACTAGAACTCACTCAGCGTAGCTGACTTTTAGTATGCACGCAGGTGAGTAGGATGAGACAGCTGGCTTGAGTGGAGGACACATGGCAGAAGACTAAAGCCTGGCATCTGAAGATCCGATATGTTTTATAAGTTACGTTTTGATTTTGAAAGACAAGAGGAATGTTTAAAGACATGATTATGAATTGATATGTAATGTTTTATGAAGGTTTTATATTCCGCGTAAAGTTTTTAATTAACTCTGATATTTAGAACTGTGTTTATGAGTAAATCCAACACGAAAGTAGGGTTACCGGTAACGGGGCCTTACAAATAGTGATTGTATAGTAACGAACTTAGGGATCGTATTACAGATCCGGATTAGTAGCTGCGTACTGTGTCACCTACTTGCTTGCGAAAGGTGAGTTTCACGAGCCCCTTTTTCTGAATTGTTTTTAAATATTTTCTCGGGGCGGGAAGCATGTTACTATTAAAATGTTTAAGTACATACTGAACGCATGGATTTGCGTGTATTTTTATATATCTTATTGTACGGGAATCGTACGGAAATGTACTAAGATGGTAATTGTCTGAGTTGCTAACATTGTAAGGCCCCGTAACACGAGTGATTAGCTAAAAGCCGGTAGAGTGTGAATAGTACTATTGGTCTGACAAACCCAACTGGTCCGGCATGGATTTGCTGATGTTTCCCAGCCAGTTGCACATGTCTATTTTGTTGTTATTTATTTTTGCTATGTAATGTTAGGCATAGCGGTTTGGGGCAGGTTCGTGGGCGGAGTATGCCACGAGGTTGTATGTGGATAGTCAGAGGTTTCACTTGTGGGCTCAGCATAATTACATCGCTAATATATGATATTTATAATGATTTGTCACTGTTTATTTAAATTAGTGAAACTCACCAACTATTCGTAGTTGACCCGTTTTCTTTACATGCTTTCTAGGTATCCACAAACTGGAATAATTGCTACATGCTTGACGATGCGTGCTTTTTGTGGAAGCTAAATGATCTTTTTGTATTAAATATGTTAATGTACTGTTGGTAAAACTTATGTGTTAACGCCTAGACGGTAACTAAACTCGGAACAATGTAATATGGTGTAAATTAATGTAGTGGTGTTTTCTTTATAAGCAATTGTGTTGATATCAGACGTGTCTGTTGCATCCCGTTTACGTTTCCGCTGCGGTTACGGGGTGTTACAAAGAATAAGTAAAGTAGGTTTAGATTTTGGAAAGAGAAAATATAAGATATGAGTATTTTGTTGAAAAATGGGTTTTGTTGAATACTTGTAATTTGTTTTTGATGTTATTTAGTTTGATAATACTTGCATATGAAGTTTTGATTGGGATTAAATGGTAGGATATGAAATTTAGCTAGTAAACTCGTTAGTTTGAAAATGGGTGTTGAAAATAAGATTATGGGTGTTCATATGGGTTAACTTACATGCTTACTTGAAAATGATCATAATGTTAGGTTCATGCTTGAATATAGTCTTGATTGTTAAATCCAAACTTTGTTTGATGATTCTTGAATGGGTTATTAATAATACATAAGATTAGTAAAGTTAAACAACTAGGTAAAAGTTTCAAAAAAAAATGTATAAGTCATGTTGCATAAGGTACATGTTACTTATATACCTTGTAGTTGGAAAGATAAAATTTGGATTAAGTGAGAATGATTAAGACATGATAATTTTAGAGATAAAATATGGATATTTGAGTATAGGAAATGCATTTTATGAAAATTTACTAGTTCACACACATTACTACTTATAGTAAGTTAAACTTGAGCATGTTAACTTGAAAAGTGTTTAAAAATTGTAGTTTGTTATGTATGTTAAACATGGAAAGTTTAGTTATTTATAAGTTAGAAATAGACAAATTTGATGCTTAAATCACGGGTTGGACACATGTCACGCTTCCTTCTCCTAGTCATCGTGTATCGCGACGACCCAATGGATAAGGTGGTCATGTAGCGTGACACCACCATTTATGGGGTAGTATGAGATACCCATCGCATAACGCGATGGGTTGTCTTCTAATCCATCGCGTATCGCGATGGGTCTTGAAATTCAGTAGTTTCATTTTGGACCCTTGTCTTTCCAAAGTTGTTCAATTTTGTCAAAACTTTTAGAGATGTTACACCGAGAACTCTAATTTTACCATAAACTATTCGTAATTAAATGCTTTGTAAACAATTAAATCTTATAAAGCTTTACAAAACATAAAAAGCTTAACTTGAGTGAATTTTGATGTATCACTTCTTCCCAAAGGTGATGTGTTATATTTACCATATTATTCAATTCTAATTGAAAACTTTTGCATAACATGATACAAATGTGTCACTTTTGCCCAAAGGTGATGTGTTACATTTTTATCTAGCAAAATTAGCTCTTGCATAATTAAAATAATTGTCTCATATAACATCTCACTTTTGATAATAATAAATAAAAGAATATCGTTTACTAAATGGTGTTTTATTATTTAGTTAAGTTAAATAAAAATAATAGAGTGTGGGCTTGGAGTATAAAATAAGGAATAAGGGATAGTGAAGGGGCCTTAGGTCCATGAACTTGGGGGGTATTTAAACACCCTTAAACCTCCCTAAAACCCTAAACCCTCATTTCCATCTTTGCATCCACACACTCAAAAATACACACATACACCTTCCTTCCATCCAGATCCATATCCAATCTGAACCAAGCTGGGGTTGTGCTTAGATATTCACCTAAACAAACGAGAAATAAGGAACAGATCTAGATTCAAGCTCTAGATCAGATCAGGAGCAAAACCAGACCTCAAAAAGGTATATTTTTTGATATAAAGGTTAGGTTTTAAACATCGGTTTGTCTTAAGATTTGATACGAAGGTAAATAAGACCTTACGGTGTTAGAAAAATGCAAAGTTGATCGTAAATAAGATGTTTGGATTGAAACGGGACAAATGGACGACTTTTGGACCAAGTAAAAGTAAGAAAATGAAGTTGTTATGGACCAATACTCGTTTCGTCAGTAAAATGGGCATAACGGGATGTAAGAAAACGATTAAAGTGGAAAGATATTAAAAACTAGTTTTTGAATCGAATTCCTGAGAATTCGATTCGTTTGAAGGAAAACTCAATTCAATTCGTTTCAGAATTCGATTCATTTTTGAAAGGCCACGAGCCGGATCATAATACGTCATCATATACGTGTAGATACAACATGAAACGGATCGAAAACATTGTGTTTACTATACTATGCTAAATGGCAGAAACACGCAGCAAAGGAGCTAAACACATGTCAACTCACTGCAATAATCACTATATTCATATGACAAATTCAGTACAAGTGATTTCCAAATATTACAAAGATCAATGCAAAATATGACAAGTTAAACCCTATCTTTACACTTGCCTATGAACCATATAAGTATGCCTTGTGTATAAGACTTATACGCCGCGTATAAGTCTTATATGGTATAAACCTATACGCTCCTTAACAACATACTAATATGGCATATTAAACTCGTTTATCTATACACGACCTAGCATTGGGGATTTTGCACCAACAAACTCCCCCTTGGATAGTGCTAGGTACTCGTATCTTCAATGAATCCCAAAATGCTTCTTGCGATAAGCTTTCCTCGCTTCTTCAAACAACGGCTTCGTTGATTTTTGTTGTGAAGTTGGACGAGGTACACAGCTCGGCATATATTGAAACCGATTCCATGATGCCTGTGTAATCCTCTCCTAATGTTCAGCTTCAAACTCTGCGTCAACACATTCTTGCTTAGCACTAACCTCTCTCTAATTAGTTTCCCAATAACGTCCAGAATGTACTTGCCTTAGAGATGTCTTTTCCAAAGTCGGATGTCAGACCATCAACCGACACATCTAACATCTTTGCTAATTTAGACTTGTCAACCGATATCTCTCCTTCTTATAACTCATCCTCCATATTACATACTTTAAACCTCAAAGGATCTGCAAATATATCAAAATGTTCAAATTTCTCTAACGGTTTTTCGGTGGAAGCATCTTTAGTTTCAGACTCCTGTTGTGGTTCATTAGTTTGAACATCACCACTAACAGAGTCAAAATTTTTCTCAGCCTTTCCAGATACAGCACCAACACCACCTTGTGGATCGTCATCATCATCTAGATCAGTATAATTATCATCTGAATCACCAAAGCCCAACTTTTCTTCATCTTCTTTTTCTTCTTCCTCTTTATCATTTCCTTTCTCCACAACCTTGGTTTCTTCAACAATTTTTTCAACAGGTAATACTACTGTCTCAACCGCAGGTTCATCCATCTGCAAATCCATATTACTAGATCCCCCAGCCTGCACAGAGGCATCTTCTTTAACAGAATCAACAACAAAGATTGGATCTTCAATTTTAGACTTCCCTTTCTCAGCAGCTCTTTTAGCATCATAATCAAAATGAAATAAGCCCTGAACAACACCAATATCACCTCCATAAACTCGTTCAAATAATGTGTCACTCGCTTCAGCATGATCAACTTATGAGTTAAGTCTAATATCAGTTTCTCCTCATTGATAACAAAATACTTCATGTGCTCATATAATAGATCCTATTGTATCTTTCTCTTTCTTTCACTTTCGTCCAACCTCTTCTTAAGTTCCACATTTTCAACTCTCAATTTGTCGTTCTCTTCAGCCAAACTTATAATCCGAACTTCTTGATTATCAACTTCATCTTTCAACCCATTGAATTCTAATCTTGGCAGCCATCCAATAACAAATATGCATCTGAAAAACTTCCAAACAATTGTTGTGAGACATTAGGATCAGCTTTAGGAGTTCCTAAGTAACTGGTTCCTCACCAGCATGTGTAGATCGAGGAATAAAATTTTAAGCAGTTGGAGTTTCCATAAGTTACCTATCGCATCATCCAAACTGACTTCAAATACAGGCGTCTTTTCAACTTCAACATTAGCCTTGGATGATTTAGGAGTCTTTTCCACATTCATCCCTTGAACTAACTCATCATTCAAATCTTCTGGTTCATTAACCAAATTCAAACTAGAATTAGCCTTTTTCGCCACATATCAAGACTCAGGCACATAAGTTTCATCTTTATCAAACTTCTTCTCGTACGCCTCTCCTTTTTCAACTCAAGCAATGCATGAGGATCAACAAGTATATTCCTTTGATCTCAAGATCTGACTCTGTTTCCTCACCAGTTGTATCTACATTCTGTTCAGCACCAACAAAAGGAGGTTGTTGAGCAACTGGAGTAGGAGGTGTCACTTGTTAAACTTTAACAGCTCGCTTTCATTTCTTTTTGGTCCTTTGAGGTCCCTCAGCCTCATCAGAAAGTTCTTCCTCATACTTTTTTCTATATGACTTTAACTTGGCACACACTTTCACAGACATGTGAGCCAGTTTCATGTCTTCTCCATCTTTAACCACTTCAGGGAATTGATGATCAACAATCAGTTGAATGAAACGCGGATACACCATCCATTTTCTCTCGAAATACATCTTCATATGCTCAAATATAACTTTAAAAAACATATATTTCAAGTTTAAGCACAAAGCGGTCATCATACACATCTGGTAGTCTAAAATATCCCCGTACCCTCCTTTTCGATGTCCTAAAAAATGTACAATCACGTGAACTAAGAACTTGAACGGCCTTGATAATCCAGTCTTTAGATAAGCACCCTGTTCACATCGTTTGTGTAACCCATCCTCAACAAACTTCCCTTTACCATCCTTTCATCTAGTGCAGTTGGATCAGTCGACTCATCACCTATCTCCAGTACATCTTGTAACACTTGCTCAGATACGATTATCTCCTTCTTTTGAACCACGGATTTAATACATTCTTCCTCAAGCTTGGCATTCTTCCAAAACTTTTCCACAATCTCCTTAATCACAACGGTGTTTGTTGTAATTGCCTTTAAGATCATTGAACGTTGAAAGATGGCAATATATGCCTGAATGGTTCCATCTTGTCATCTGTTCCGTCCAAAAATGCACAAATGTTATGATTAACATCATAATCCTTCACCATCATCACACATGAACAAAAAATCAACATGCTAGAAATTTTTATAGAAAAATTTAATCAATTCAAAAAATAACTAAGTATAAGGACTATGTAAGTACAAAAGTCCGTATATGTATGATATGAACGTGTAAGTATTAAGGTCCGTGTATGATATGAATGTGTAAGTTTTTCAACGTTTAAGTTTTACAACGAATAAGTATTTATGAACGTTTATGATCTATTCCTTTTACGCTTCAAAACTTATTTTGATGAGCATTTTCTATTGTTTTTGTAATTTTCATATTTTTCAATGTTTTTGGATTTTATACTTTTTCAAATGTTTTTAGATTTTATACTTTTCATATGTTTTTGAATTTTCCCAAACCATTTTCCCCCCTAAAACCAAAAACAATTTAAAGAAAGAATATGTACAAAGTAACATGACCTCGATGAATGGTTACTCAAGGTCGGAATCCATACCTCGGGATCACTCACTTTTCCACCTCCCAAATTCTTAATACCATTAAGCCCCACGAAAACAAAAATCAGTTTTTATCGAAAGCTTTAGTAAAAAGATCAATTTTTTGTTCGTCAGTGTGATTTTTGTCTATGGTGATCCACTTCTTTTCGTAGCATTCACGAATGAAGTGATACCGTATATCTATATGTTTAGTTTTAGAGTGACTTAACGAGTTCTTAGTTATGGAAATAGCAGCAGTATTATCTACAAATATGGGAGTAGTAATTTCATACCATAATCGCGCATCTGTTGTTGTATCCATAAAACCTGAGAACAACAACTGGAGAACAACCACGTACTCAGCTTCACAAGTAGATAGCAATACAGTCGTCTGCTTCTTACAACGCCATGTCACCAATCTGCTACCAAAAAATTGACAACCGGCAGTGGTAGACTTAGCGTTCAGCTTACAGCTTCCATAATCCAAATCAATATAAGCTCTCAGCTTAAAAACATAATCTCTTTCATACCAAAGACTGACACATAGACATCCCTTTAGATGCTGAAGTATCCGCTTCACTGACGTCAAGTGAGATACTTGTGGATTGGATTGATATAGGGCGCACAAACCAGGTCGGATACATGACAACTGGCCTCGATGCGGTGAGATACACGAGGGAACCAATCATAGAACGGTAGAGCGTCTCGTCAACCTTATCCCCGGTGGGATCAGGACCAATTCCATGATTAAGAGGGATATGATTTCGGATCAGCATTGAGTCAGCCATATTGAACTTCTCTGGGATATCTTTGACATACTTCGTCTGGTGAATAAAGATACCATCAGACACCTGTTCGACTTGTAAACCCAAGAAAAACTTCAATTCTCCCATCGCGCTCATCTCAAACTTCGATTTCATAACATCCTCAAATTCCTTGCATAGAACATTGTTTGTCTATCCAAAGATGATATCGTCAACGTAGACTTTGACTATCAGTAAATGACCATATACTACCTTTGTGAAGAGTGTACAATCAACGGTGCCATGAACAAAGCTATTGTCTAACAGGTGTTGAGACAATGTTTCATACCAAGATCTCGGGGCTTGATGTAATCCGTAAAGAACTTTGTCAAGCAAATACACCTCGTCTTTGTGGATATGATCGACAAACCCCGGTGGTTGTCCCACATAGACTTCTTCACCCAATTTTCTTAAAAGGAAATCAGACTTCACATCTAGCCGATAAACCTTGAATCCTTTCCAAGATGCAAAAGCCAGAAAATTCTGATTGCTTCAAGTCTAACCACAGGTGCATAGACTTCATTGTAGTCGATTTCTTCCCTTTGATTAAATCCAAGAACCACCAATCGAGCTTTGTTTCTGACAATGAGTCCATTTTCATCTCTTTTACACTTGAAATCCCACTTAGTATTTATACACCTTTTGTCTTCAAGTTGATCAACAAGTTTCCACACACCTAGTATCTCAAACTGTAATAACTCTTCTTGCATCGCATTGACCCAGCTTTCTTCTGTCAAATCTTGCTTGTATGTCTTCGGTTCAATTTGCGAGATAAAAAATTTAAACGAGAACCGATTTTGAAGAGGAGCAACTTGTGTATACTAACAACGAAGACTCTGGTCGATTTGACTTCGAGTTTGAACTCCATTATTAAGTTCACCAATAATGTTCTCTTCCGGGTGATATGACAATGTTCGAGGAATAAGTTCATCAGGAACCACAATGTCAGTTGAAAGATTATTAACATTTTCTTCTCCGACCACTTCATCAGAATTAGGTGTTGGTTGAACCAAAAATTTAATCACATCATCATGATCTTCACCATCATCATCAATAGATGGTGTAGCTGGTGTATCATCAAACGGATCATCAACATCTGGTGCCGGGTCATCAGTGAAAATTGGAACTTGTGGTTGTGTAATGTCTTCACTAATTCCTTCACCCAAATGTTGTTGAAATAATAGTGTGGCCATTTCATCAGTGATCTCCTCTTCAGGAAATGAGAAACAACTCCACCGGATGTCATAATCAAATATTCATGAATCGCCCTTTCGTTGAATTGGAGTAGCATAACGTTGACAGTCAACGAATTGTACTTCCATAATCCGGCTAAGGCTAGGTAAGAATACACGTTGTAATGGACTAGCATAACCAACAAAGAATCCCTCCAATAACTGATGTGTTGTAAAACACATTTACTTTCCGTATCATTTTTATCATGTTTTAATTGCTTTTTAGTATAATTATTAAGTTTTATGGTTTGTTTATGCTTAATATTACAAAGATGATTGTTTTCTTGTAGGTTATGAAGTTTGGTGGAAAAAAGAGTTAAAATTGAAGAGTTTAGGGGCTTAATTGGTCAACTTTCAAACTTATAAGTCAAGGCCCGACCCAAGCCCACATCTTAGAAGCCTTTTATAATATTATATTAAGTTAATAACATTAGAAATCAGCCATTATTCAAGCCATAATCCCGAAATAAAGAAAAAAACCCTAAAACCCTAAACTGCCGATCGCAGCAACTGTAGCAGGGAAGAAAAAAAAGAGAAGAAAGGCGGCGGCTGAGGGGCTGTGACGGCTGGAGAAGAAGAAGAAGGCTCGAGGTGATCTTGTGCAACTACTAGGGACCTTATACATCATAGATCTCAGCCATACTTGATAGTAAAACACTCATAAACTCTACTTTTTGTTCAAGAACCCTAACTTTGTTGAATTGGTCTTTTGCTTTGAATTGTTTTGCAATTGATTGATAGTTTGACTTGTTATTGATTGTGTTTGAATCTTGAATGAGTTTGATTATGTTTATGATGTTTTTTATGATGTTTTTCTTAAGTATACATGGCTGTCAAAAATCAATGAGTAGCTAAACTTGCTTGTTCTACCTAGGATAGATGATTGTTGAGTAGTTTAGACTTGTATAATGGATTGTTAATGTTCAAGACTTGAATTATTGATGTAAAGTTTAACTAAACCATAAATTAGATTGTGTGTGATGGCTGTGTTTTATGTTTTATTACCTATAATCCTCTTGCATTAGTTAATTGAATTGGTTTTGATTAATTGATTGTTTGTTAGACTCTTGACTTGGTGTTTAGGGTTTATTTGCGGGGTGTACAACCGTAGGGATAAGTGGGTAATATAATCATCTAAAATCAGTTAAAATACACCTTCGTTGAGACCGAGAGGTGATAAGAAGTAATATTGTGTTGGTACATGATGTCAGTAGTTCAGTATCTAGTGTCTGTAATTGTGTTATTTGGATGTGTATTGATGTTTAAGCGAACTTGTCTCACAAGTTCGCCTATATTAGGCGAACTTGTGGAACAAGCGAAGTTAGTGACAACTTCGCCTAAACATGTTAGGCGAAGTTTTCGTTTGATATATAGGTTAGCCTACGGGTTATATGTGTAGGAGTTGTTGTAGTACGTGTAATTGTGATCGGTGAATCACGTGTTATTAGTTGCAATACAACGTGTTCTTTGTTTATTGTAACGTGTGTTTGCTTGTGTTTAACGTATATCGATTCTACGCTCGTATCGTCTTACGTAGGGATTCCGCACCTACGTAGAACGAGATATTTCCGTGTAGATCCGGCTGGGAACCTACAATTGGTATCAGAGCATTTGCTCGTGATTGTGTGGTTCGGGATTATCACACGGGTGTAGAAATCGTTCCGTTCGACTATTCGCGGGACGAGTTTACGTTAATATACCAGTTTTCGTGTCCTACCCTTCTCCCACCATAAAAAACAACCCATTACACCTTCACATACCTCGCAATACGTCTAAATCAAACCTGCAAAATCGTTGTGTTCATCAGGCGAAGTTGCCGCCACTGTTTGTAGGGTTTAGGCGAAGATATAAGTTTAAGCGAAGTTATTAACAACTTCGCCTACCTCACAAGTTCGCTTAACTTAAGCGAAGTTAAGATTTCAGCGAAGTTGTGTAATCCAGCGAAGTTAAGACTTAAGCGAAGTTATCATTTACTTCGCCTACAGTACTGTTCAGAATAAAAAAAAATTAATTAATTTTGGGTTTCTTTGAGTGTTTGTTCGTATTTTTTTCAGCGATGACTTCGATAAACATTACGGAACTGGTGAAAATGGAAGTTGAGGCCGGCTCTGCAACTAAGGCCCCAAAAATGCTAAGGGGTACCGATTTCGTGGCTTGGAAGGATCGGTTTGAACAATACGTTAAACATCAAGATGCTAAGATGTGGGTGTGCATTCAAGATGGATACATCCCACCAACGGCCTTGTATGAGGGTCGCGAACAAATTAAGAAGTACAACAAGATGGAAGAGGAAGAAAAGAAGATGTATGAGGCTGAAAGCAAAGCTCATGCTGCGATAACAATGGCTCTTCCACAAGAGATTCTTCACACCTTTTGGAAATATAAAACCGCCAGAGAACTATGGGAAGCGCTTGAAAACCGATATGAAGGTAATGTGGGGATACGTGCATCAAAGATTAAGCTACTCAAAACCCAATTCTCGGTGTTCAAACATTTGAAGAATGAGTCACTTGATGATATCATCACAAGATATTATCACCTAATGACCGAACTCAGCAATTATTCCATTGTTTACAAAGAAGAAGAGATCGTAGAAAAACTTCTTGATGCTCTCCCACCGAAATGGGAAATGTACACTGTCTTGATGAGAGAAGATAAAGAGTTTGCCAACATTGACTTGGAAACAACAGTCTATAAACTACGAACTTTTGAACTTAACATGGTTCGAAAAGAGACACCAACTGATCAGGTTCAGGATCCGGGAATGTATGGTGCGAAAGTTAATTCAAGTTCAAGCTCGAAGTCAGAATCATCTGCTTACTACTCAAAGGGAGACTCGAGCTCTAACTCAACTCATGATGGTCATGTAACTCTCAACATGGAGGGTGATGTTTGTTTCGTAGCTGGTGGAACAAATGTTTCTAAACCTCAAGTAACAAAGGGTAGTTTTTCCTCAAGTGTTCCGAACAACAAATACTCTCAGATGCCCATGAGTGTTAAATCTGCTGAACAGCAGTTTGCTCTCTATGCATCTTTCATTGCTTCTTACGAAAATTACATTAAAGGTAAAATCGTTGACCCTGCAACTTTAGACGAAGACTATGATCAGATCGATGCTGATGATCTGGAGGAGATGGATCTGCAGTGGCAGATGGCGATGATAGTAAGAAGAGTCAAAAGGTTTATGAAGAAAACTGGTAGAAAGTTTGTTGGCAAAAGACCAGGGTTTGATAGGTCAAAGGTTCGGTGTTATAACTGTCAACAGAATGGACACTTTGCTAAAGAATGCACAAATGAACGAGTATAACGTAGTCAGAACAGGCCAACACAACCGAATGGGGGAAGTAACGAGAATAGGGCGATGATATCCAGACAGAACGGGGAATACAATTGGAATCTGTAAGTTGAGGAAGTGTTCGAACAGGCCAACTTGGTTAACATCGAAACTGAAGGAAAAAACAGAGAGACAAGAGAAGATCAAGCTTATATGGCAGAGGTGAATGATCAGCTCTCTGAGGTAAGTTCTAAACTCCCTTGTACGAAATGTGAAAATCTGTCTGAACAATTGAAAACAATAACTGATCAGTTTGTTAGTTTGGATGCTCAATTTAAAACATTAAAAGAAGATCATTATTACACTAAAACTAGAGAAAACAGTTACACGGTAAAAATAAAAGCTAGTGAGAAAGATATCAGAAGTCTTAAAGCCAGTCTAGCTGAAAAAATACAAGTAATTGATCTTAGCTATGAAGTGTTAGAAGAGAAAACTAAACTAATTGCTGAAAGGGATAAACAGATAGCTGACTACCAGGTGAAAGTGGTGGAACTAAACAGAAAGCTTGAGCAATTTAGAAATTCCTCCGCAATACTTGATCACCTCGTAAGTGATCAACGTTCCCCAGTTAAAAGGGGAGGAATTGGATATTCTGAAGTTCCACCACCTTATAATCATAACTATACTTATGATCCTAGTAATCAGAAATCTGTTGATGTTGAAATTGGTCAGACAGTTCCTGGTAAGGTTACGATTAAAGATCCAGAAGTTAGTAAAAGCGAAACGAGTAAGCCTGTTTCAAATGTTAAGATTTCGGTTCCTAGTTCTGTCTCATCAAATTCGGACAAGACATCCGAGTCTAGTGAGACAAAAGAAGGGGCAGTGTTACTAAAACGTGGAGAGGAACATTAAACAACTGAAAAGAATTCTCCACTAAACCCGTATGTCCCACCATATGTTAGACAAACGGGCAGTAATGCAACCTCAACATCTAAAACAACTGTTGAGACGAAAGTTGAACACAGGAGTTGTTTCAGATGCAATCAAATAGGACACCTGATTGCTGATTGCCCTCTGAATCAGAGATTCAGAGGTATGAGGCCTTCAAAAACTGAGAATAGAGCTAACAGTAATTACTATAATGGTAAGAATGCAAACTCATCAAAGTTCAGATATTGGACTAATCCAGGTTTTCAAAGAAATCGATCTCAGTTTTTCCCTGTTAACAACCAAATAATTAGTTATAATTCATTTAATTCACGAAGGTTTGGATGGCCTCATAGTCAATCTACAAGAAGGTATCCTTTTAGGACTTACAGAAATCATTCTAATACTAACTTTGGACAGCCAAAGTACGGGATGCCTTTTAACAGATTTAATCGACCCAAGACCAATAGGTATTGGTCTTGGGTCCCCAGATTTTAATCCTTTACTTTAATCGTGCAGGAAGAGTTGAACAGGGCTGCAAACAATCTATGGGTTGTGGATAGCGGCTGTTCCCGGGACATGACGGGTAACAAGAATTTGTTACACGAATGGAAACCTGTTCAGGGAGGTAGAGTAAGTTTTGCTGGAGAGAGTGGTGGTAGAATTACTGGAATTGGGACGGTGACTAATGGTAAAATGAAGTTAGAAAAGGTGAATTTCGTTGAAGAGCTGAAGCATAATTTGCTGAGTGTATCTCAGATCTGTGACAAAGATTACACTGTGCACTTTACCAAAAATGAAGCGATTGTACTGTATCCTGGTTTCAAGATACCAGAGGCATGGATAGTGATGAAGGCTCCAAGGGAAAAGAATACATATGTAATGGACATGAGGTCGACTGAGATGGCAACAGAAGAATCATGTCTTCTGTCAAAAGCAGCTGAATCGGAGTCCAAGTTATGGCATCGAAGAATGGGGCATATACATCTTCGAAAAATGAACTACATTGTCAAGAATGGGCTGGTGCTGGGTGTTCCCTTGAAAAATTTCAACTTTGAAGACCAATGTCTATCGTGCAAGAAGGGAAAGCAACACAAGAAATCTCATCACACCAAGAAGGTTAATTCAATAGTCAGTACCCTAGACCTACTTCACATGGATCTCTTCGGTCCCGTGAATGTAAAAAGCCTAGGTGGAACATCATACTGCTTGGTGATAACTGATGTTTTCTCTCGATATTCTTGGGTATATTTCCTGAAGACAAAGGATGAAATGGTTCAGTTGGTAATTAACTTGATTACCAAGGTTGAGAATATTATGGGGAGAAAGGTTAAATACATCAGGAGTGACAATGGGACAGAGTTCAAAAACTATCAGATGGAGATATTCTGCTTACAGAAAGGGATAGACCACAAGTACAGCGCTCCGTATACTCCGCAACAAAATGGGGTGGCTGAGAGGAAGAACAGAACGCTAATTGAAGGAGCCAGAACCATGCTGCCTGATTCTAAACTTCCTGTGGTGTTCTGGGCTGAAGCTGTTGCAACAGCCTGTTATATCCTTAATCGAGTTTTAACTGTTAAAAGATTAAATAAAACATGTTATGAACTTATGCATGGTAGAAAGCCTAACTTGAATGGTCTCGAACCATTCGGGTCCCCGTGTTCGATATTAAAGACGAACTCAAAATTTGGTGAGATAGCCGACGAAGGTATTTTAGTCGGATATGTTGTTGGGACATCCAACAGACGAGTCTTTAATCTATCGACCAGCAAGGTTGAGGTGGTGTGTAACTCTGACATCACAAGTTACAAATCACCAAAACCAAGCACGGGACCCGCTGGGGCTTTCGACTATGATAAGCTTTTTAAATCTTTTAATTTGCCTTACTTGGATTGTGCAGAAGTTGATGAGAGAATAGCTACGAAGATTCTTTATGATGAGGAAGAAAGTGTTGTGCAACGACCGCAGTACGATGAATGTCAACCTTCCTCGTCAAATGCTGTTGATACCCCTGCTGCCTCTACAGAAGAGGAATTCTTCAATCCTTTTCACTCTCAACAACAATCACCCATTGATGAACTATCTTCGAACCTGGAAGACAATCTGCAAGTCAGTTCGGTTCCGACTACGAGTGTTCACAAAAATCACCCTTTGGAGAACGTGATAGGTGATCTGTCCGACGGTGTACAAACAAGACGAAGCTTGAATGAGCACACTTGTGTTTACACAAGCATTAAAGATACAGGCATCATTAACGAATGCTTGTACACCTGCTTCATCAGCCAGATTGAACCAAAGAACTATCAAATGGCTCTCAAGGAAAGCTCGTGGGTTGAAGCCATGCAGGAAGAGTTAGCCCAGTTCAAAAAGATGGAGGTATGGAATTTGGTTGCAAAACCGAAGAATGTGCATGCGATTGGCACCAAATGGGTTTTCAAATGTAAGAGAGATGAGAAAGGAATATTCATAAGGAACAAGGCAAGGCTGGTTGTAAAAGGTTTTAATCAGCAAGAGGGGATCGACTACAATGAAGTGTTTGCGCCCGTGGCAAGATTGGAAGCGATTCGACTGTTTTTGGCATTTGCTGCACACATGGAGATGAAGGTGTTCTAGTTAGACGTGAAAAGTGCATTTCTTAACGGTAAAGTCGATGAGGTTGTGTACGTGGAGCAGCCTCCGGGTTTTCCTGACCCAGACTTTCCTGATCACGTGTACAAGCTAAGTAAAGCGCTATATGGGCTACATCAGGCCCCTCGTGCCTGGTATGCAACTCTATCCGATTACTTGCTTGAGAATGAGTTTGAAAGGGGAAAGATCGATAGCACACTGTTCGTGAAGAGAAAAGGAAGAGACCTTCTTCTTGTTCAAGTCTACGTGGACGACATCATCTTTGCTGCGTCAAAAGTCGCCATGTGTCAGGAGTTTGAAGCCGTCATGAAAAAGAGGTTTGAAATGAGTGCTATGGGTGAACTAACTTTCTTTTTAGGATTGCAGGTTAATTAGAAGAAAGATGGGATGTTCATTCATCAGACTAAATATGTCCAAGACGTTCTCAAACGCTTCAAGATGGAGGACAGCACTCCATTTGATACTCCAGTTTGCGTCAACCATAAATTGGGTGCTGATTCAGACAGTGATGCTGACGTGGACCTCACCCAATATCGGGCAATAATAGGTTCTTTAATGTATTTAACTGCATCTAGACCTGATATTATGTTTGCAGTTTGTCTTTGTGCTCGTTTTCAGGCAAACCCAAAGTAATCTCACATGAAAGGTGTGAAGAGGATATTGCGTTATCTCAAAGGCAAGCCTAAGCTAGGGTTGTGGTACACGAAAGGGGGAGACTTGGAGTTAGTCGCTTACACGGATTCTGATTATGGAGGATGCAATCAGAATCGGAAGTCGACAACAGGCGGATATCAGTTTCTTGGAGGCAGATTAGTGTCATGGCAGTGCAAGAAGCAGACCTCAGTCGCTATTTCTACCTGTGAAGCAGAATACATGGCAGCATCGAACTGCTGCTCCCAGGTTCTTTAGATACAACAGCAATTGCGCGATTACGTTCTGAATTTCACTCATACTCCTATTTGCATAGATAACACTGCTGCTATCTCAGTAACTAACAATCCCGTAAAGCATAGCAAAACTAAACACATTGACATCCGTCAACATTTTATACGGGATTGTGCTGAGAAGAAATTGATAGTGCTCGAAAAGGTTGATTCGTTAGATAATTTCGCTGATTTGTTTACTAAAGCGTTTGACAAAACTTGTTTTCAAAACCTTGTTAAGCTAAATGGGATGATCAATCCCGAGTAACCGTGTTTTTCGTTTTTACTTTCAAAAAAAAAAAAAAAAAAACGTCACTATCGCTTAGAATTATGTCGGTTGCTTCAGTTTGAAGGACATATCTTCGGATATGTTTGGTCCTCATTTCTACCTGTATAGTATAAGGATAGCCATTAACCAGATGACTGAAAGTGACCGGGGCGGTTTATGATGTGTTTTTATTCTTTCGCTGAAAATTAGTCGTTCATAATTAGTTAGAAGGACACATACTCGTATGTGGTCGGTCCAGCTGATCCATTGGATCTTCAGGATAGCCGTTTACCTGAAGACTTCGACTTGATCGGGGCGATAGAAGTTAAAAATATTTTTAAAAGGGAGATGAAATAATTTTTCAAGTGTACTACTTCGTAAGAAGTTTTTTTACTATGTTTAAAAGAAAATTGATCCAACCTTGGAAAGTGATAGATAAACTAATTCTGTGTACTTAACTAGTGAAGTTATTAGGCCTAAAAGACTTTAGAACAGTCATTGTATGTCATGGTAGCTTTTTATGGTGCGTAAAAGTAGAAGTGATACTAACTAAATCTCCTCTATCTTACGTGGAAACTCCTTAAGAGTTGTGCATGTCTCCATATATATCTTTCCGAATGATAGGCAGAAAAGCGATTACCCAGTCATACACGAGCCCGTGAGTGTTCTGATTCCCGAGAAGATGGTGTGTCAAGAAACTGTAGTGATCCAGATTCGGGACTTGCAGTAGTTTACTTGAAGCTGTGTAAATCTTATTATTTAAAAAAAAAAAAAATTTAAGCCTTCTAAAGCTTATAATGTAATACTTATCAATCATGAGGCAAGAAAGAGAACGGGAAGAAGAGTCTAAAGATCGAAGAGCACTTACTATTTATTCAGACACTACGGGTCGAGGTCAACTCGGGGTGACTTGGGGAAAGCCAAATAAGCTTTGAGAATAGATAGGAGGCATCACAATCTCTGATGTATTGCCCATTTAAGTTTTGAGATTAATTGAACCTAATCCGTATCACAGAAGCGATGAAAACCATACTAAGTTTGTTTACCTGCTTACAACCTGTTTCTTTATGTCATAATACAGCTGAACATGGATCGGTGTGACAGTCACTTAATTAGTATGATTCCTGTTCGGATCTTTTCTAAAACGTGGTAGTCCCTGTCGAGATTGAAATTTGATCCCGTGTACTTTATTTCTAAATTTTATTTTACTTATGTCGGTTTATGGTTTTATGACTGGTTACTTGGTAGTTGATCGTAACATTTTACTCTTTAAAGGAAGTTTTAAAAGTTAGTGGCATAACGTCCTAATTATAAGGGTCTGTTATGTAACATTGTTATCAAGCAAAGTTAATAAAACATGCGAAGTTAAGGGGTAAGCGAAGTTAGCCCCAACTTCGCCTGTGCAACTTTGACCCTATATAAAGAAAATCTTGGTCAAACCCTTTATACTTTTTCAAAAACCAGCGAACTTATCAAATAATCTCTCGGCGAAGTTAATTCTCGAATCACATCTTGTTGTTTTTCTCAGTTTCTAATCCGATTTAAAGGTGTGTAGTGTCATCATATCGCATAATCTATGACAATGACGTTAATCAAGGTCGTTTCGACCCGATTTGTGACCCCGTTCATTCAAACCCTCAACACCCGCTTTTCAAACTTATTTTTACGTGGTCGTAATCATCTTGATCGTCGAGATCTCCATAAAATCATGTGCTTAAGAGTCCACAATCATCAAATTATCAAAATTCATCTCGTCTGGCCTTCTACAACTTTGCCGTTTCAGTTCAGGCGAAGTTGTTGTTTAGGCGAAGTTATTCTTAACTTCGCCTAAGGATTAACTTCGCTTGTTACTTTAAAACTTTAATTACTCAAGGGCGAAGTTATGATTGGGCGAAGTTATCCTTAACTTCGCCTAAGCCTTAACTTCGCCTGATGCCTTAAATATTATTTAAATGTTAACCTGTTGTCAAGCGAAGTTCTAGTATAGGCGAAGTTGTGCTCAACTTCGCCCTATGTCTAACTTCGCTTGCACACTAATGTTTATCTTAACTTCGCTCGTGGTAATAAGCGAAGTTACGATCTACCTCGACGTTTCTCTAACTTAAACCGTTTGTGTTGCAGATATGGCAGCAGTAGTGGGAGCCGGTGGTGCTGGTGGTGACGAAGGAGGAGATAACAATCGGCAGTTTTTCCTGGGGCATAACATGTACATAACTTTGGACCCGGATGCGAGCGGTGTTGATGATTTTCGCGAAATCATCACGTTTCTTATCCGCTCGCGTATCTTCCACGCTATTACTACAACACTGCCTATCTCTTTGCCAAACATCGAAGATTTCTGGCAGACAGTTGAATATGATTGTCGAGTCGAGCCCCCAGTTATGCGTACAACGGTTAAAAATCAGGTAGTGCAGTTCTCGTCTGAGCAGATCAGGGTGGCCTTGCAGTTTGGGGATGAAACGAGAAATGACCCTACCGACTTCGTGGCTCCATTCAGAGATGGTGCTTTTCTGAGAATGGGCTATTCTGGTCCTTTGGGGGATACTCAGAGACGCAAGGGGTTCTTGCTGGACCAATGGCGCTTTCTCATGCACGTGATGATCGTGTGTATGTCGGGGAGAAAGGCTGGTACAGATGGAATGGGTGCGACGATGCAGTCGGCGATGACTGCACTGACTTACAATAAGCGTTAAAGCTTTAGTCAGATGGTGTTCTACGAGATAGACCGTCAAAGACGAGCGGTGGCGCGTGAGAGATTCCTGATGTATCCAAGATTCCTTCAAATGAT
Organism: Bidens hawaiensis; assembly: GCF_021521415.1. Classification (NCBI taxonomy): domain Eukaryota; kingdom Viridiplantae; phylum Streptophyta; class Magnoliopsida; order Asterales; family Asteraceae; genus Bidens; species Bidens hawaiensis. Next base: position 166,498 of record NW_027496404.1, on the reverse strand, counting down.
CTTGAATCACGTTGCTCCCACGTTACCTCAGCGCCGCCCGATTAGATATGTGGAGAGTGTAAGCAAGAGAATCTTCGCTCAGTGTAGATCATCAAGTGCAAGAAGTAAGCCTGAGCTCCGTCCTCGACATACTCCATTGTTTGGGTACTTGATCAATCCCGAGTATGTTGCAGCTCGCGGGGACGAGTTTCGGGATCCGGCACCACAACAGGCTAGAGCACCTCAACCACCACCTGAGGTACAACAAGCTTTACCTGCTGCTCCTGTTGTGGCACCGGAGGAAAATGTAGACCTTGAAGCTGCTTTTGGCGGCCAAGGTTTCTTCGATATGGAACGTGTTGATCCAGAGGAAGAGGTGCAAGTCTCGGTTGCACGGGTTACTAGTGTGGATGTGGCTATGACAGCTACGACGGAGACTGATTCTGACTCTTCAAATGATGATGTGAATGAAGCAAGACAGATTCTGATTACTCAAGAAAGAATTCACGGGAAGAGGAAGAGAGACACCGATGACAGTGATTCGGATTTTGAGGAAGATTTACATCGGTTGGTTCGAAGATCGAGAAGAGAAAGAGTGAGTGCAGGTTCGGGAGCTGGTGAGAGCTCAAGGGTGGTTCGTTTCACTCCACCCCCACTGTCTGGTATGACTATGGTCCCTTCATCACTGCCAGTTACAGGGTTAAGCGCCGCGGATGTTCCCGTGGTGACTACCTCATCTTCCTTCGGCATCCCACCCACTACATTCCAGCTCTCGGCTCCGGAGATTGTGTCCTTGCCACCTCCATCTCTTACTCCATCGAAGGTCGTAGCAAGGTTTGTTGAGTCGACAGTTGTTGCCACTGCAGGGTTGTCGGTTACGATACCACCTGCGGTTACGTTTCCACCTGTTTCTGAGGTGCCGGTTACATTGGGAATCCCTCCTCCGTACGCTCAAGACATATCACATATGAGGTTTGATTTCGATGCAACCTTATCCGACTCGGAAAGAATAGCAGCGCTTGAAAGGGTCGTGGCAGAACAATCAAGGGTAAATCTAATCCAGACTCATGCTATTCAGCGCCTCGTTGCGGAGAATCAAATTCAGTTGTCCCTCCTGATCGAGCATGGTAAAATATTTGATACCTTGAAAAAGTTCTTGGCATCTCAGGGGGAGACGAGCTGTACGGGTGACGAACTGAGGACGAAGAAGAGAAACGATCGAGACGATGATCCCAATGCATCGAAAGATGCAGGTGGAGAGTTGCCAAGAACTGAACAAGCTCTTGGGACTTCCACATCTCAGGGGGAGTCAACGAGTGCAGCTGGCGGTTCAGGAGGTGATGATGTGGTGGTTGTGGAGGCTGAGGAGGTGTTGGATGATGATGTTATAGGTGATGAGGATGTGTTACCGTTGGAAGAGATTGAGAAGATAGGGGCTGAGATCGTGATTGATAGTGAAGTCGAAGAGGGAGAGATTGTGGAGGAGAACGTTGAACATGAAATTCCAGAAGTTGAAAAGTCAGATTTGGGTCAAGATACGGGATGTGATGAGACAGAATGGGAAGAGCAGCCAAGATGGAAAGAAGGCTACGCTCAGTGGTTCGTAAAGACTAAGAAACCGGCGGTCCCTACTATGTTCAAGAAAAGTTACAACATCAGGGGTTATGCTGAATCGAAAAAGGGGATTATATGCTGGTTATATGATGAGCAGTTGAGGCTTTTTGTGATCAAACGGTATGATGGGGTTCAGTATTTCAAGAGGTTGTTGAGATCGTTGAATACGTTGCCTGAATGTGAAGTGAAGGACTTAGCCAGGTTGGGGTTGATCAACAGGATTGATGATAACATGGCTAGGATCATTGGAAAGATAGTTTGGAAGGAAAGCATAAAGGAGAAAAAGTTCGAGCTGTTGAAACCACAGAAAGGAAAGCTCGTTGAAGACAAAGACAGAGGAGTGAGAGCAGATGGCAAGCCTTGGATGATAATGAAGTATAAGCCGATCCGGTGTCTAAAAGAAGTGCCGATGAAACAAATGCCCAAGGATGTGCTCAAAGATCTGAAATGGTGGTACGTTGATAGTGAAACAGCTGAAGCAGTAATGGAGGATGAAGATGAACAAGAGCTGATGAGAGTATATGATCCTATGCATTTAGTGAATTTGTCTCAAGCTGATCTGCAGGTGCTGAACGAGAAAAAGATATTTTACATTCCTGCTTGGAAAGAAGAAGCAAAGAAATATCAAAGAGTAGTTTCAGTTTGTGTACGAGAAGGCGTTCATGCTTGAAGATGGAAGATACAAGATTTTTGAGATTACAAGACACGTGATTGAAGATAGAGATATGAAGCTACTGCCAAGGGGGAGTCTGTTGGTACATGATGTCAGTAGTTCAGTATCTAGTGTCTGTAATCGTGTTATTTGGATGTGTATTGATGTTTAAGCGAACTTGTCTCACAAGTTCGCCTGATATAGGCAAACTTGTGGAACAAGCGAAGTTAGTGACAACTTCGCCTAAACATGTTAGGCGAAGTTGTCGTTTGATATATAGGTTAGCCTACGGGTTATTTGTGTAGGAATTGTTGCAGTACGTGTAATTGTGATCGGTGAATCACGTGTTATTAGTTGCAATACAACGTGTTCTTTGTTTATTGTAACGTGTGTTTGCTTGTGTTTAACTTATATCGATTCAACGCACGTATCGTTTTACGTAGGGATTCCGCACCTACGTAGAACGAGATATTCCCGTGTAGATCCGGCTGTGAACCTACATATTGTCTCGTTGCTTTTACTTGTTAGAATTAAGACCGCGCGAGAGCGGGTTTTTGTCTTGTCAAGTTTGAGTGTTTATGTGCAATTAGTTGGTTTAATTTGGGTTAAGTTAAATTATTCCTCTATCCTTGGTGACATAGTATTTGTCTCCATTTGGATAGTGTGTCGATGAGATCGGGAGGAGAGTCGTCATTTGAACACGTTAATAACTGTTTTTCCGGTTTATTCTTTAAAATCAACTAAAACAAGTTAGACTTTGTTAGAGAGACTGAGAGGTAATTTAACTTTCTTAAACAAGTTTTAGTTGTGTCATCTTTTATAATCAGTGTCGTGAATATTTTCAATCCATTGTCTTGTTATTTCTATCAACATGATTCATTCCTAGGTAGACGTCTTTATTCATTGAATTTAAACCAAAATTTTCTAAAAGTATTTTGTCAAAAGTTTTCATTTAATTAAGTTAAGTAGTTTAATCAATTCTAAATATTAAAAAATCATTTAAATAATATTTTGGTGAGTCTTAGTTAGAGTTTAGTAATTATAAACGTTTTTACGTGTCTTCGAGTTTGATATCCGGACTTTCCTTATCTGTGCTATACGCGATCGGTACACTTGCCGTTTGTGTGAACTAGGATAGATTGTTTGGTTTTTAAAGCTTAGTTGCGACTTGTGTTTTATTTATACATATATATATTTTCACACATCAAGTTTTTGGCGTCGTTGCCGGGGACACGGTTTGAGGCGTATTAAGAACGACTCGAGTTAGGACTTGCCTTGTTTACTACTTGCCTTTCTTATTTGTTTTGTTTGTTAGTTGAAAATAGTTTAGCTAATTATAATTTCTTTTATTTTTTTTAATAGTTGTATGCGACGTACTCGATCTCTAGGACCACCAGAAGTTGAAGGATTTCCCGAACCAGAGAGAGAGCTTCTTGAGAGACGTCGTACAAAACCGTCTTCCAGTTCATCTACATCCGTCGGTAATACGTTTTCTTCTCCTACTTTTTATGAACCCGTCATTAGGGATAGGACTATGGGCGACGCGAACCCACCACCGAGGAGGACAGTTGCAGACCGGGCCCGTCCGGTCGATGCTGGCGCGAGATCCAGCATTGCTCCACCAGCTATAGGAGTTCAAACGACTTGGCAGATTCCATCGAATGTTCTGAACACGATTGCTGATTCTGCTCAATTTCACGGGTTGCTCCACGAGAACCCGCATTCTCATCTCACTCGTATTACACGTATCTGCGACACGTTTCATCTTGCCGGCGTATCCGAAGACGCCATAAAACTCTGAATCTTTCCGTTCTCACTCGTTGATCATGCGAGTCTGTGGCTTGTGTCCCTTCCACAGGGATCCATTGCTACTTGGGCTGCCATGCAGACCCAATTTCTTGAAAAATACGATCCTCCGGCTAAAGCCGCTCGTTTGCGTAACCAAATTCATTCTTTCCAGATGGAGGACACCGAGAGCTTCTACGAGGCGTGGGAAAGGTTCAAAAATCTACTTGCTTTATGTCCGAACCACAGCCTACAAGACTGGGCGGTTGTTGAGAAGTTCTACAACGGAGTGACGTACGCGACTCAGAGTATGCTCGACACAGCTGCAGGAGGTAACCTACTGACAACAAAAGATACGGATGAGTGCATTGCCTTGTTTAACGGTTTAGCCATGAGTGGATACCAGCGACCACCAGTTAAGAGTACCAAAACCGTTGATTCCCTATCACGCGGCATGCATTCGGTCGACACGAGCACCGCACTTGCGGCACAAGTTGAAGCGTTAGCAAAGATCGTGAAGGACTTGCTGGTGAAAAGTAAGTTATGCGAGATTCAGTTGGAATCTCCACCGGCTAAGGTGCATCAGAGGCACAGCCCCGGAAGTTCAGCACAGGCCGAGAACCAACCATTACCCAACACACCACCGAGATTCTACAAACCTAGACTCCCATTTCCCGGGAGAGTCCGTAGGGATAGAGACGAGGAGCAGAACTCCAAATTTCTTGATCTTCTGAAGCAACTTCATCTTAATATTCCTTTCCTTGAGGTACTTACGGAAATGCCCAAATACGCAAAGTTTCTTAAGGATATTCTTTCAAACAAAGAGAAGTTAGCCGAAGTCTCTTCCATTCCTCTGAGTGCTGGTTGCTCTGCAGTCTTGCAGAGAAAGTTACCAGAAAAGATGTCCGATCCTGGGAGTTTCACAATTCCCTGCATCTTGAGTGATAATACGGTCGTCCATGCGCTGGCAGATCTTGGTGCCAGTATTAATCTCATGCCGTATTCCGTGTATCGCAAGTTGGGTCTAGGCGAACCGAGACCTACCCGTATGAGTATCCAGCTTGCTGATCGTTCTGTAAAATACCCCCGAGGGGTGGTCGAGAACATGCTTGTTCGTGTCGACAAGTTCATCTTCCCGGTGGACTTTGTCATCCTGGACATGAACGATGACGATAGTGTCCCACTCATCTTGGGCCGACCATTCCTTGCCACTACACAGGCATTGATCGATGTCTGCGAGGGTAAATTAATCTTAAGAGTTGGGGATGAGAACGTCACCTTTGACGTTCGACAGTCACTGAAACACCCCAAGTCTGCTGATGACTCCTTATACTTCATTGATACCATCATGGAGCATGTCGGGGAGTTTTTCAGCGAAATTTGTGGAGGATCTGCCTCCGACACCCAGATCCTCGATAGGGAGATTCCAGAGATTGAAATGGTTGCCATAACCAATCAATCCTTAAATGACGACACCGAGTCGCATACCCCTGAATCTAGCGTGTCTGCTGAGATTGTACGAGACGATCCGATGGACCGACCTTCGGTCGAGAGTCCTCCTCTTTCCTTAGAGCTTAAGGATTTACCTTCCCACCTTGAGTATGCCTTTTTAGATGAAGAGAGGAAGCTTCCGGTTATCATTGCATCTGCGTTGACCGAGGTCGAGAAGGAGAAGTTGTTGAGGGTGCTACGAGAGAACAAGGAGGCTATTGCTTGGAAGATTATCGATATCAAGGGTATCAACCCTTCGTTCTGCACTCATAAAATCCTCATGGAGGAAAATTTCAAAACTGTCGTCCAGCCGCAACGGCGGCTTAATCCGAAAATGCAAGAGGTCGTAAAGAAGGAGATCATTAAACTCCTTGATGTGGGGATCATTTTCCCCATTTCTGATAGTGCTTGGGTGAGTCCAGTCCAAGTGGTTCCTAAAAAGGGTGGCATGACTGTCGTCACCAACGAGAGGAACGAGCTTATTCCCACGAGGACTGTGACAGGATGGCGAGTCTGCATCGACTATCGCCGACTGAATGATGCCACCAGGAAAGACCACTTTCCTCTCCCATTCATTGATCAGATGTTAGAGCGTTTAGCAGGTCAGCAGTACTACTGCTTCCTAGACGGTTTCTCCGGGTACTTCCAGGTTCCGATAGCTCCCGACGACCAGGAGAAAACCACTTTCACCTGCCCTTACGGAACGTTTGCTTACAAACGTATGCCGTTCGGACTTTGTAACGCTCCGGCCACATTCCAGAGGTGTATGGTGGCCATTTTCCATGATATGATCGAGGACTCCATGGAGGTGTTCATGGACGATTTTTCCGTATTTGGGAGTTCCTTCGATCATTGTTTATCAAATCTCGAGAGGATGATGTCCCGCTGTGTTGACACCAACCTAGTCCTTAACTGGGAGAAATGTCATTTCATGGTTCGTGAGGGCATTGTTCTAGGTCATCGAATCTCAAGTGCGGGAATAGAGGTCGACCGGGCAAAGGTCGAGACCATTTCTAATCTTCCCCCGCCTACTTCTGTGAGGTCAATTCGTAGTTTTCTAGGTCATGACGGGTTCTACCGCCGGTTCATCAAAGATTTTTCTAAAATCGCGAGACCCATGACCAAACTTTTGGAGAAGGATGCTCCATTTATTTTTTCTGAGCAGTGTATCGAGGCGTTTGATCTTCTAAAAGACAAACTCGTTAACGCCCCGATCATGGTTGCCTCCGACTGGTCGTTCCCATTCGAGTTGATGTGTGACGCGAGCGACTTCGCAGTCGGAGCGGTTCTTGGACAACGGAAGGATAAGCATTTCCACCCGATCTACTATGCGAGCCGGACCTTAAATGGCGCACAGGAAAGCTATACCACCACCGAAAAAAAGCTTTTAGCTGTGGTGTTCGCTTTCGAAAAATTTAGGTCCTATCTGGTTTTGTCCAAAACGATTGTTTATATGGATCATGCCGCTATTAGATATCTTTTCAGCAAGCAGGATGCTAAGCCTCGTCTTATCCGATGGATCCTGTTGCTTCAAGAGTTCGATATAGAGATCCGTGATAAAAGGGGGCCGAGAATGTGGCGGCTGATCATCTTTCATGTCTAGAGGGAGTTGATTTAGGAGATTCAGGAGTTAGGATCGACGATCGTTTTCCGACGGAGAGTCTGATGTTCGTTACTGCACAAGAGGAAGGTTTTCCATGGTTTGCTGATTTCGCGAACTATCTCGCTAACGGATACCTCCCAAAGATGCCTTACCAGCAAAAGAAGAAATTCTCTGCTGACATCAAATTTTACCTTTGGGACGATCCATATATTTTCCGCATTGGTGCTGATCAGCTTATTAGAAGGTGTGTGGATGTCAAAGAAGGATGGCAAATTTTGAGCCATTGTCATGTGGGACCGACTGGAGGTCACCACGGTGTGAATTCTACGGCAAAGAAAGTCTTTGATTCTGGTTTTTACTGGCCGTCTATCTTTAAGGATGCTCACCTGTTCCATAAGAGTTGTGATCGTTGCCAGCGTGTCGGCAACATTTCTTCGCGAAACGAAATGCCCCAGAATGCCATTCAAGTTTGTGAGGTTTTTGACATTTGGGGTATTGATTTCATGGGACCGTTTCCATCTTCGCGTGGAAACAAATACATACTCGTGGCCGTCGAATACGTGTCTAAGTGGGTTGAGGCCTAAGCTCTACCCACCAATGATGCCCGAGTGGTAGTCCATTTTCTGAAAAGTCTGTTTGCTCGTTTTGGAGTCCCGAAAGCCTTGATATGTGATCGAGGTACTCACTTTTGCAACTCGCAGATGGATAAGGCGTTGAAGCGTTATGGGGTCACCCATCGGCTTGCGACCGCCTACCACCCACAGACTAGTGGGCAAGTAGAAGTGAGTAATCGGGGAATCAAACGTATACTCGAGAAAACGGTTGGTTCAAATCGTCGGGATTGGTCGACAAATTAGATGACGCTCTGTGGGCCTTCCGTACAGCCTACAAGACTCCGACTGGTTCCACACCATTTCGGATGATTTATGGGAAGGCCTGTCATCTTCCTGTTGAATTGGAACACCGCGCTTCATGGGCCCTTCAAAGGGTTAATCTTGATTTACCCGCCGCAGAGGGTAATCGTTTCCATCAATTACATGAATTAGAGGAGCTCCGGGATCACGCATACGCACAATCATTTCGGTATACGGAGCATACGAAGGAACTGCATGACAGGAAATTGAAGGGTAATAAGCAGTTCGAGTGTGGGGATAAGGTTTTATTGTATAACTCACGGTTGAGGTTATTCCCGGGAAAGTTGAAATCCCGATGGTCGGGACCGTTCACGGTCACTGAGGTTTTCCCGTATGGCACGATTGAGATACAAGATCGAAGCGGGAAGTTTAAGGTGAACGGCCATAGATTGAAGCACTACATAGGAGAGCCGATAACTGATCAGACAATCGAGGTGTTCTACCTTGACTCATTCACCGAGGAATAGGCGTGATGGATGCATCACTCGGGAGACAGCCCGAGTTGTAGAGTTTGTATTATGATTCCCTTTATTATCTGTTTTATTTGTTTTATATTTATTTATATTTATAAAAACATAAAAAAATAAAAATAAAAAAAAATTAAAAAATTCAAAAACACAAAAACACAAAAATATGTTTACTTCTTATGTTTTTGTTTTCTGTTTCGTACGCCGCTACATGCGAGCGTGTTTGAGTTGTTACAGGTATTATTATGCGCATGGTAGCTCTGATGGCGTTTTGGAACTGGGTCACCCGAGGTTGCGGCCGCGAATGAAATGCTATACGGTCGTTCGTTTGAGTCATACACAGATGATGAAGAATCTGCATCTAAACCAGGGGAGTAACCCGTTCTCTATTTTAATTTCTGTTCTTTCAAGTTTTAGTTTTATGCTTTACGTTTATTTTTATTTTATTTCCTTTCCTTGTTCTCATCGAAGACGATTTCGTTCTAAGTGTGGGGATGGGAATTTATTTTACTTACTTGTAGAAAAAAATATAATAATAATAATAAAAAATTTAAAAAAAAAAAATTTTAAAAAAATAAAAAGTTTTCACTTGTTTTTCGTTTTCGTACGTTGTTTAAGAAAAAAAAATAAAAAAATAATAAAATGTCCCTTGTTTTTAGTTTCTTTTGCATTAAAGTGGGAGATGATGATATTTATTGGAAATCGGTTTTTCAAACTACTAATAATATGAGATAAATAAAAGAAAACGCACTTAACTTGGGATGTGTCGGTAGGCTCAGCCTTGAAAATGAAAGGGCAAATTTGATAAAATGGTTAAACGGAAATCTTTTGTGGGTAAAGCGTTTTGTCCGTGGAAAATAAACAATGAAAGGTCGGGCCATACTCAAGCCTCAAATTTTGGTATGAAAAAAAAAAGTGGAAATATCATGAGTTTTTAAAAAATCTGAATACGTTATCGTATGATGCTTGGGTAGGTTTAACGTTAGAGTATGCCTTGTAGCCTGTGATATAAATCTTAAAATGCTAGTTTAGTGTTTTACACCTCATCGGCGTATGGTTTTATAACCTTAAATCCTGTATTGATGGGATGCTTCGGGTCCGGAGACCATGGGTCTGTATGCAATCTATTTAGCTGGGTATTCACAATTCCTAAGTGGGGTTGTGTATATTTAAAATAAAGCAAAGAGCAAACCCTTATAAGTCTATAAACATGATCACAAAAAGTACGAAAGTACAAATACACTACAGACTTGATCATCCACGCTGTTAGTCATGTGGGGTCCCCTTGCTCGCGTCTCATTACCATTAAGAAACGGATCACAAGGGACACGCTACATGTAAGCCCTACAGATAAAATTTTTCATACTCACCTATGGTTATGGATTTGGGGTATTGCTTGATAACGGGGGTATGTCATGTTGTGGAGAGCACTGGCTATAAATAATTGAACCTTAATCATATCTAATGGCTGCTTGGTGGACTTTGATGCTTAAGCTTAGGTGGATAAACAATACCCTTGATCGTCTTAACTATTCATAAATATGGAGCAACAAAGTTTTAATTCTGCTAATTTTGAGGTTTAAGTCAAGTTGGGGTGGTCTGATCCGGTAAAAGCAGAAAATAAGCGGGTCTTAATTGTGTAAACCACTAAGTAATATTATTGTCGGATCTTATTTGTCCCGGTAAAGATTAAGGCATGGGTTTAAGTGGACAACAATATCGATGATCACGGTTTTTGCATTTTTCTAAGCTTTAAAATATAACCTATATGTTTGACTTAACTTTGATTTTCCGATTCTGATCCAACTGCATTAGACTTTTTCAGGGACGAAAAAGACTTAAGTGTGGGGATGTTTGATGTGTTGTAAAACACATTTACTTTCCGTATCATTTTTATCATGTTTTAATTGCTTTTTAGTATAATTATTTAGTTTTATGGTTTGTTTATGCGTAATATTACAAATATGATTGTTTTCTTGTAGGTTATGAAGTTTGGTGGAAAAAAAGAGTTAAAATTGAAGAGTTTAGGGGCTTAATTGGTCAACTTTCAAACTTATAAGTCAAGGCCCGACCCAAGCCCACATCTTAGAAGCCTTTTATAATATTATATTAAGTTAATAACATTAGAAATCAGCCATTATTCAAGCCATAATCCCGAAATAAAGAAAAAAACCCTAAAACCCTAAACTGCCGATCGCAGCAACTGTAGCAGGGAAGAAAAAAAAGAGAAGAAAGGCGGCGGCTGAGGGGCTGTGACGGCTGGAGAAGAAGAAGAAGGCTCGGGGTGATCTTGTGCAACTACTAGGGACCTTATACATCATAGATCTCAGTCATACTTGATAGTAAAACACTCATAAACTCTACTTTTTGTTCAAGAACCCTAACTTTGTTGAATTGGTCTTTTGCTTTGAATTGTTTTGCAATTGATTGATAGTTTGACTTGTTATTGATTGTGTTTGAATCTTGAATGAGTTTGATTATGTTTATGATGTTTTTTATGATGTTTTTCTTAAGTATACATGGCTGTCCAAAATCAATGAGTAGCTAAACTTGCTTGTTCTACCTAGGATAGATGATTGTTGAGTAGTTTAGACTTGTATAATGGATTGTTAATGTTCAAGACTTGAATTATTGATGTAAAGTTTAACTAAACCATAAATTAGATTGTGTGTGATGGCTGTGTTTTATGTTTTATTACCTATAATCCTCTTGCATTAGTTAATTGAATTGGTTTTGATTAATTGATTGCTTGTTAGACTCTTGACTTGGTGTTTAGGGTTTATTTGCGGGGTGTACAACCGTAGGGATAAGTGGGTAATATAATCATCTAAAATCAGTTAAAATACACCTTCGTTGAGACCGAGAGGTGATAAGAAGTAATATTGTCTCGTTGCTTTTACTTGTTAGAATTAAGACCGCGCGAGAGCGGGTTTTTGTCTTGTCAAGTTTGAGTGTTTATGTGCATTTAGTTGGTTTAATTTGGGTTAAGTTAAATTATTCCTCTATCCTTGGTGACATAGTATTTGTCTCCATTTGGATAGTGTGTCGATGAGACCGAGAGGAGAGTCGTCATTTGAACACGTTAATAACTGTTTTTCCGGTTTATTCTTTAAAATCAACTAAAACATGTTAGAGTTTGTTAGAGAGACTGAGAGGTAATTTGACTTTCTTAAACAAGTTTTAGTTGTGTCATCTTTTGTAATCGGTGTCGTGAATATTTTCAATCCATTGTCTTGTTATTTCTATCAACATGATTCATTCCTAGGTAGACGTCTTTATTCATTGAATTTAAACCAAAGTTTTCTAAAAGTATTTTGTCAAAAGTTTTCATTTAATTAAGTTAAGTAGTTTAATCAATTCTAAATATTAAAAAATCATTTAAATAATATTTTGGTGAGTCTTAGTTAGAGTTTAGTAATTATAAACGTTTTCACGTGTCTTCGAGTTCGATATCCGGACTTTCCTTATCTGTGCTATACGCGATCGGTACACTTGCCGTTTGTGTGAACTAGGATAGATTGTTTGGTTTTTAAAGCTTAGTTGTGACTTGTGTTTTATTTATATATATATATTTTCGCACATCAATAACTTAGCAACAAATTTACCCTTAGGATCAAGAATGGTACATTGTGATCCTAACGGTTCAAGTCACTTCAAGTTTGGCTTTCATCGATTAAGCAACTCGAAACAAGTTTTGCCAAACTTCTTTACCGTTAGAACGCGGTTGAGAGTGTAATAAGCAGAGGCAAATGCTTCTCACCAAAAGCTTACTGGTAGTTTAGAATCAGCCAACAAAGCCCTTGCTGTCTCAATCAAAGTCTTATTCTTTCGTTCAGCAACTCCATTCTGTTGAGAAGTATAAGGAGCACTGAATTCATGCAGAATACCACATTCATCATAGAATTGAAGCATTCAGTTGTTCCTGAACTCGGTACCATTGTCGCTTCTGATTCTTCTGATCGGCAGATTATATAACATCTCGAGCTTCTTGAATAAGATCATTAAATTGTCAAAGGTCTCATCTTTCGACTCAAGAAACATCACCCACGAGAAGCGTGATTAATCATCAGTAACCACCAAGCAGTAGAGTTCCCCGGTAATACTTTTGACATTCACGAGACCAAATAAATCCATGTGTAGCCTCTCGAAAGGTAAGATGATTGAGTTGATAGACTTCGTCGGGTGAGACTTCTTTTTTTTGTTTTCCCTTCTTATAACTCAAATAATCGGAACTCAAATGAAATCCTTTGACGTTTACTCCTTCAACAAGTTGGTTGTGAACAAGATAGTTCATCTTACGAATGTTGATGTGACCCATCTGTCGATGCCATAACACCGATTCCTTTTCTGATTCCTTGGTGACAAAGCATAGAACAATGCCTTGAGTAGATGATGCTACACCCATGTTTAGAACATAAAGATCATTCTCCCGTGGTGCCTTCATCAGAATCTATTCATCCGGTATCTTGAATCCTGGCTTTAAATTCAAACAATCTTCACTTGTAAAGTGAGTAGAAAAGGCTTTGTCACAGATTTGTGAAATATTCAACAAATTATTTTCTAATTCAGTGATGTAGTTCACATTTTCAAACATCACCTTCCCGTTGGACAAAGTACCCTCACCAATAATCTGACGATCTTGATTTCCCGCAAATCCATCATAACCCCCCGAATAGATTTGACATTATTCAGTAAATGGAGACTTCCAGTCATGTGTCGAGAGGCTCCACTATCCATTACCCAACGTGAGTCGTTGGATCTTGGAAACCCCTACACACGTATGCAATTTGTGAGAAGGAAACCCAAGCCTTCTTGTTCTTGGGTTGTTTAATTTTTTCATTTAAAACATCTTCATAGTCATCATATTCACAATCAGATAACGACTCAATAGATGAACATGAACTAGATGAAACAGACTCAACAACTTGTTCAGTAGTTGGATTAACAAGTTTATTAGAAGACTCAATAACTTGTTCAATAGGTGATTTAAAATTTTGTTCAATAGGTGGTTTAACATTTTCTTCAATATGTGATTTAACATTTTCATCTTTTATTTTACCCTTTACCACACTATTCCGCCCAACAGAACTTGATTTCTTAAAAAAGACATCATTAATTTTCTTCACATTTGAAGATTCAACAACCTCAAAATTGTTTTTGAACAATTCCTTCTCCATAACCCGTTTTAAAATCTTTATGGGTTGAGAAGTAGGTCTCACAAATGAAACATTTGCATGTGGTTTCTTGATTACCACATGCTTTTTCACTTGGGAATTTGAGAAATGTTTTGTGCATGAGTAGAAAAAATGTCCTTCCTCAACATGATAAAAACATTTCTTCCTGTCAACAAACTTGTTAACTGAGAAGAATTTGATTATCTTCCCGATCTCTCTCGGTCTTAAGTCTATAAAACTCATCATTAGATTGTTTTCTAAAGATGGCCTCTTTTTGTTCCTCATAGGTCTCACCTTTAACAAAAACAATCTTTTAAAAACCATCATTTGGTTTTACAAAATCTTTGTTAAATCTATTAGATTTAACCTCCTTGAACCCAATACCTTTTCTTTCTTTTCTTTTGTAATAAAAACCGATTTTAGAAAATTTAAAATTTGATTATCAGGTTTATCAGAATTTTGATTACCAGTTTTATCAATTGATTGAGTTTAAGATTTTGTCTCAAAAAGTAAAATTATGTAGCTTGCTTACCCACCTCGCTCAACACTCAGAACTGTGAGAAGACTTAACAGCTTGCCCATCACATGACAGTGATAATGGAATATCATGATGTGGTGAATCGGTCACCATATTCATCACCTTAAAGAACCCTTCAGGTTCTTTTGGAACATAAGAGCTCCAGATATGAGGCGATACAACATGATATTTGGAATCTCTTTTGGAACAATATGATCAAGGACATATGATGAGGCAAAATAACTTTTTAGTTTAGTTTCAACCCTTTCAGTTTCGATTTTAATCAATTGAAGTTCTCTTTTAAGTTCTGCTTTCTCATCAATATGCCTATTGATGGCTTTCTGTTTGTCCTAAAATGTGTGCTTAAGCATAGAGATTGCTTTCTCATATTGTAGAAAATTTCACCCACAAGTTTTTCTCGCACGTTTGAAGTTTGTCATAAGCCTTTTTTATATTCTGATAATCAAGAAACATTTTATTGTAGTTGTTTATTAATGGGTTAATTACTAGTTCTTTTTCATCATGCGACTCACAAATATGTTTAACCTCTTGAGTAGAAAATGTTACCTGCCCAACCATGTTAGCATGATGAGTGGTTTCTCTTGGAACATCTTCATTTCTCACTTCATCAACTATCGCTGGAACACATTCAGCTGGCACAGTTGCATCATCTGTGAAATTTCATTTCCTCAGTCTCTGAAATTTCATCAGCTGTCTCAATCTCATCTTTTCATCAATTCCAAAATCAATCTTTCCATGAGGAACTTCCTGTCCATTAAACCAACCTGCAAAACTTTTAAACACATCAGGTGGCAAAAATGATTTAAAAAATTCATTTGGAATTAAATCAAAACTCTTAGGAGATTCTGTCTCCTCAAGATCACTTGCATTTCCTTAGTGTTGTTCTCCTCTTGATAGTCACATGTTCCATCATTCTCAGTCTTTTCATCAGTGAGATCAACTGCATTTTCAACATCTTCCACTGCTTCACCTGCATTCACAACATTTACATGTTCTCCAGCTTGTTGATCCTCACCAATTACCTCAGCTACATTTGCCCTGTGAACGATAGTATTCCGGTCAAAACCTTCATCCATTTGTGTGTGCCAAGCTTGTGATGATGAGGTCTCTGGTTTCTTTAATTATTCAGCTGGTTCATGAGAGCTTTGATGATAAATGGCATGTTTATTGCAGTCCCTACTAAAAGGATTAGGGCTATTTTATCCTACTTCTGGATTAGTGCATTCCCTCTTGAAATTTCCTTTCTCCTTGCATAGAAAACATCGGGCCTTTGAATTGTCAAATCCTAGTTTTGAAGTCGTCCCATCAAGAGAATTCTTTCCAGTAATTTACCTAAATCTTTGAGCTCTTCGGACAACACTAGCTATACACCAACGAATATCCAACATCTCTTTCTCTACTTGATCGATTTGATATGACTAGAGAACGTATCCTAGAAAAGCAATATGTTCATATGACTAGAAAACGTATCCTAGAAAAACCATATGTTCTTGAACATTCTCAGAAGTACGACCATTGATGTTTTTGATGTTAACAGCTATGTTGCATTGCATAACATCGGATGTTGAACTGGTGGGTTTTGGGGATTGATCAGAGGAAGAATTGGTTCCAGTGTAGGTGCTTGTGTAATGTGGAATGTTGGTTGGTTAAAATTGATCTGGTTAAGAACTACTACCACAACTACTGTTAGTGACAAAAGCAATTTGAATTTTCGGGCTAGGTGCCACCATAATTGTGATGAGTTGAAGTACAATCCGATATTTTGAGCTACGTTGGTACTCTTCATTTTCTGCTTCTTGCAGACTTCGAGTTCTTGTGCATCCCATTTTTCAATAAATTAAGCTAGATTCAACCTGGCACATGCAATCGGGTTTGACTGTTGAATTATAATGAAATTTTCCCATTCGTCAGATAGAGAATCAGTAAGCTTATCAATATACTCATACTCTTGCTTCTCAATGCCCAATCACTTCATTTCATTAACCAGATGTCAATATCTCTCGATTAATTGTGCCATTATATCTCCTTTAACCATGGTGAAGATATCAAATTCCTTTATCAACAGAGTCATCTAGACTTCCTCAAATCTGGATTCCCTATGTCCTTGTTCAGTAAAGCTTCCCAAATCGAGTGATATGAACCAGTGTGCTGTAACAGTTGGAAGATCTCAGACTTAATAGCTTGTTGAAAACGATTCATCATTTTCTTTTCTCGAAGAAATCTTGGTCTATCACCCTCAGGACTTTGGGATAAACGATAGCTAGTACCATTTTCGATACGTGGAATGATGTACTCTACTTCAACAGCTTCCCATGCATAGTAATACAGCTTGCACATAGGTCTCAAATTTATCCGCCCAACTCGGATAATCCTCCATTCTCAAAAACTTAGGTGGCTTATTCGACGTGCCCATCTAGTTCTCTAGATTGATGTTCTGAAGTATTGCCGACTGTTGTGACACAAAAGCATTCATTTCCTCCATAATTGCACGTAAAACGAAAAAATCATCTTAACTAACGTGTAAGTAATGCAAGCGTATAAGACTAAGAGCGTATAAGTCTCTTATACGACATACAAAAATCTATACGGCGTATAACACTCTTACAAAAACGGTGTGCAACACTTATACGGAGAAAAATCTGATACGTACAACCTACGTATACATTGATCAGCTTGAAAGCTAGATTCGATTTGTTTGAAAACATGATTTGATTCGTTTGTGGATGCAGTTTTCTGATGAATTTTGAATGAAGCCTTATTAACGAAAATAATTTTTTTCCCCATGGACCCAACTAGGGGCTGCCGCCCCTAGAACCCTGCTGCCCCCGGACCACCTTTAGCTATGGGTTTCACTAACCAAGAAGTATGATATAGTTAGAAGTGGTTAAATTATACTTACCATTATTACACAGTTAGCCGTGCACAACTTAGGAGGGGTATTACAGTTAACTTAGAGAGGAACATGATACATGTGAGTTTCATTTTCTTGTTATGTTTTCGAGGTTGTGTGCATACTCAATGTGATTAGTTAATACGCTTACCTTAAGTGGTAAGTGTATGCTATATGTATGTTTAATGATGAAATATGGATGATATGGAAAGAATTTTGAGTATGTGTTTAGATGTTCAAGAATATATGTATACATATATAAATGTATGTATGGTTGTATGTTTATGAAGGGTTGCAGACCCTAATAATATTTGCGAACATTATGAGTTGCAGACCCTAATAATATCTAAGAAGGTTAAAGGGTTGCATACCTAATAATATCTGCGAAGGTTGAAGGGTTGCAAACCCTAATCTTTCTGCGAAGGTTATAGGGGAAACAACTCTTTAAAATGTAAGGTTAGCTTTGTATGAATTATGAAGTTAACGCAAGAAAGTATGAAAGAACGAATGTATGTACGTATGTATGATTAAAAGGTAAATAGGTTAAGAATGTAGAATGTATCTTCGGGTATGTATGTATATATATATATATGTATATATAAGTATATATAAGTATGTGAATGTAATGTATGCTGCCTAATTAACTAAAACTCACTCAGTGTAGCTGACTTTTAGTATGCACACATGTGTGTAGGATGAAACAGCTGGCTTGAAGAGGGACACATGGCAGAGGAATAAAGATGATGGCATCTGAAGAATGGAAATTATGATATTTTTTGATGTTGAACTAAAGGACATGTTTGAATGTATGCTTAAGTTTTAAGACTTTTGTAATGAATGGTTGACTTTATTTATTCCATAAAAAGTTTTAATTCACTTTGATATTTAGAACTATGTTTATGAGTAAATCCAATGCTAAAGTATGACATCGGGATCGGGGCCTTACATCTCACTTCTGCCTAAAGGTGATGTGTTACAATTGTTTTTCCCACATACTTAAATAAATTTTAATTACTGCCCAATGTCGATTTATTTTGTATTTATGTAAAAATTTTAATTATTGAATATTAGTTTGATGTTAATAATAAACATATCCCATCTTCAACAATAAAATATCAAGATCCTTACATTAATTAACTTAATGATCAAAAATTTTAATCTGTATAATTTTAATATCCCATAACATTACTCACGCTAATTTTCTTCTATAAATAACTAAGTAATCCAATCATCCACTCTAATATTAAAACATAATAAAAGTTTAACATCATAAAGAGTTTCAATAACATTTAGCTCTTCTCGGTTTTAATTATCCCTTAAGACATTATATGACTATCCTACCGCTTTCTAATAACAATCGTTCAATTAAAACTAGAAGATAACAAATGAGATGTGTCAATCATAATGTCTTTTATGATAATGGCAATCTATAACTTATTTAAATAAAGGCTATCACTAGAGATATTTTAGATTTAGTTTTTCCTAAGACTAATCAAAATAACTCCTAAGATGCATGCATTCATTCTAAATTCTAACTATAAGGTTAAATTGTATCCCTGAATACATCATAATGTATAATATCATGACCCAAAATTAAGGGCTTGTACATTGAAATAAATACACTTTTCCAGTGCATGACATACTAAATTTTAACTAGTACAATTTGATGCCTCAAGAATTAAGTATAACACTTAGAAGCACCAAACGAAAATGAGTGTGTTGATCAACAATATATGTACAAGAAAAGAAATGTATGGCACTGGAAATAAGATGTTATAAAACCTAAAAGAGGATAATTCGAAGGTTCATAGACAAAATACAAGTATTACTTATGGATTTAAGTTCTCTAAGGGAAAGTTTCTTTACAAAAATATGTCATTAGATTAGGCATAAGCTACAAGACTAACCATAATTGAAAAGAGCAACTGGCGATTGATAGTTTTATATTAATAATCTTAAAGTCTGTTAATCCTATTATTTGAATTAAAACATGATTGCTTTAGCCTAGTTCTATATGTTTACCCGAAATCAACAACTAACTAACATGAGCGTTAGTGACAAATTTAAATGTTAAGGTTATTAGAACCATGATAAACTGTATTCTAATTATGCTTTACAGTACCTTAAATATTTTGGAGATTAATCAGAATTTAGTATCAACACTTAAGCTACATTATAATAACTATGAGGTTTGCATAGCCACCATAAAGTCTCTCTTACCTTAATTCTCATGTTATTTGTTATTAATATCTGGATTGAAATATTTATAAAATAAAACTAGATGATACTATATACTTTCACCTTTTGTTATCATGCAAATAAAAATTTAACAAAAGACAAATGAGACCTATAAAATTCTTCCATTAAAACCAAATTTCATGAGAAATCATGACATGGTTGATTAGATGCCCTAAACATTACTTGGCTTAATAAATAAGTATGGGCCCACCATAAGTTATATTATACTTACATTCGTGGAAGTTATTCAAACTGAAATATTTAGACATAATTCATTTACCATTTATAGAGCATCTACTTGTATCAAATCTATTCTATGGTCCATGGTCTTGAAGAGATCCATTCATATATACTTAATACTATTTCTTCTAAATATGTCCCTAGATTTATTATGACATCCGAGCATTATTGAAATCAAATCAAGTCTAAAATATACATGACATATTCCCACGTCACGTACATAGTTGAAACTTTTCTTGTATTTTTCTTATAGATATTAAAGATCAGTGGGAGACATAAATGTCTCAATCATAACTTAC
The DNA here is from genome assembly GCF_021521415.1 of Bidens hawaiensis. Lineage (NCBI taxonomy): Eukaryota > Viridiplantae > Streptophyta > Magnoliopsida > Asterales > Asteraceae > Bidens > Bidens hawaiensis. The sequence continues at coordinate 146,614 of NW_027496404.1, read as the reverse complement.
AAGATTTTCAAGAAATGGGGGAGTGAAAACTTAATATTATCTCAATTACAACTCTTGTACAAGAGAATGCTCCATCACAACACTATTCTATCAAAACTTATCTCTTTAGAATTTACTACTACTCTTACAAAATTTTCATTGTTACTTAAATGTGGGCATACTCCGATTTCTTACTCAAATAATCCTAACAGAAGAAACTACAACAATTACCTTCATTAACTCATTTCTCTATTAGAATCTATTGGTTTTTAAATATTGACCATGAGCATGCAAATTCCCTAAAGGCTTCTAAGGTCAGTGGGAGCAGTAAAGCTCCTTATAATGACTTTTTAAAGTACAAGAGGCGGGGGTAAGAGAGTCATTAAATTTTACTCCGACTTTAACACCGATGACACCTCTTGTGGACCATACCGCACCAACTCTTACACACTTAGAATCCTGATAATGATATAAACCTAACCAAGAGTTGATCCATAAAACAGAGACTTTTAAAATTACCCAATAATAAACTCAGGAGTCCATCTAAGTTTTAAAACCTACTGACATTAATGATTATGTAACCTCCCTAACTAAAGTTGAAATAGATGTTGGAAAGTTTAATGATCCTACCACTTCTAATTAATCCATTAGCACCAATCATAATTGATTCCATATAAGCTAGCTTAACGTTTTGAGATTTGGTTGAATCACCTAATAGTGTCCATAACTAAACTTAATCACAATACGAAACATTAAGATAGTAAGAAGCACGATTAATTGTTAAAGTTTATATTCAATGAGAAACCAATTATCAAAAAATCTTCTTACCTATATTACAAAAGATTTCTTTAATAATCATTACTGTTCTAGTAGCTTATAATAGTTAAGAGATACATTAGATGATCATTAAATTAACTTTCCATAACAATCGACTTGCATTATATGTTCAAAAAACAACCTAAAAGTTACACTATGTTGGTCAGTAAGTTAATAAAATCCATACATGGGTTAATGTAAACATCAAAATGTGTTGAAATCATTATACAGTTATTTTCATCAAAAATCAAGTGGATTAATCTACCTACCTGAAGATGAGTGTGAGCAACTAAAAACAAACGTGTCCTTATATAGATGACATTCTTCTGACAGGCATATGTTACATAAGTTAAAGCACTGTTCACACATACTTGGATATGATAGACCTAAGAGATATTCCTTGCACATGTAACAAACAATACTGTTATACTTTAGAGGATAATAGGATCACATAGATTATTTTCTTATGATTCATTAAACAGAAGCATTATATAATTTCAAGTATTACTCAAGATTGCAACACATTATTTATGCATAGGTTAATGTGAAGCATCTAAAAGAGTATTGCAATATCTTTAAAGGAAATGAGAGACTATAATTTAAAAAGAAGAAGTGATGACTCAAACCGATTTATTACCTTAACCTGTGTCATATCCAAGATAAAAAAAAAGTGTAATTTTCGGGATATATTCTTATTTCAGCAAATAAATCTATCTCCTTGAGGAGTCATAATGAACAAATAACAATAACCTAAGTAACAACGACATAATATGTTCATTAATCACAAAGTAGTTGTCAATAAATGTTGTTTAAAATTTATTAGTTGGCTCATAAGTTTATTAACTCCATATAATTATATATTGAAGACTTACTTTGATAATACCAGCTACCATGTTTCTCAAACAGTAACATTTCGAAAGGTGCTGCATTAAAATTTCGATATGAAATCTATTATTCGTTTATGAACGAAATGAGGAAACTAACTTTTCGTATCGAATACATTCATGATATGCTTAAGGATCTAATAACTAAAAGTATATCACCCATAAGTCTTATGTTAGAGCTAAATAATTATGACGATATTACTAATGACCATGTATAATTGCATATCAAACTATGAATGACTAATTATTAATATAGAGAAATTATAATACAAATTACAAATCCAACGTTCTGAAGAACTTACTTGATGTTTTTTTTTATCAAAACTACTAAGATTTTAAATAAGGACTGCAGTATGATTAATGTGGGTCTTGAGCTGATGCTCAATTCAATGACTATATTTCTCTGCTCCAGTTTAAGGTTAGAGCTAAAATGAGTGTTAATTCTTGATCTGACTTATCTAATACTCATAATAAATAATGACTCGGCCAAGTGGGAGAAAATAAGAATTAATATGCATTATGTATTTGTTAATATGGTCATCGTTATCATTTATATTATAATAGATCAAAATGATTAATATACCTTATTAATATATTAGCTTGGTAATTGTTGATGATATTACCCTTATTAGAAAATAAAGGGTTTCCCATAGGGTGAATATTTAGAGAGAATATATTAACATCATAACCTAATTACACATACTCTGTTGTGATTACTACTCTCCCTACTGTAACAGGTACACGAATAATTATAGGTTTACCATATTATCATGTTTTTCCGTTACCAACACAACGAACAGATCAACACGCCTGAGACATGTGACTCGTACCCAAGGCCAACCACTCTCTCTATCCATTGTGGGGCCAACTTGTCTCAATTCCCCTCCACCATCCCCCTTTGCCAACCAACCAACCCAAGATCAATTTGTTGTTCAATGGGTCAAACACATTTTGGCCCGTTAAGTCGTTTAAAATGTCAAGCACACATTTGATTGGTTTAGATAAACCACTTTCCTCAATCATGGGTTCTAAAGAAAATGAGGATGGTTCTTTCAAGCTGTTGAAAGCATACATGTCAGCTAAACGTTTGTGAACATCAGGTTTCAAGTGCAGAGGTCAGTTGGGAACGTGCTCAAGTTGGCAGGTTACCAAAAATGGAGAACCAACCCTAAAAATCTACAATCACAAGGAAGCATTTTGATGTATTGGCTTAGGTGGATGGTGGTTGGTTTATGCCCGAGAAAGTTATCCAAGTTGCGTTAGTAAGGTAGAAGGATCCTATGGTGCCAAATATTAATGTTGGTAATGTTACCTAATCTAAGGCCTTTACTATGACTCCTAAACCATTTACCTTGTGAAGCCCATTTTTTCTCTTCCTTTTGTATCTTAAACGATTAGCTTTTGTGTAAAAGAGGATAGTGATTATTGTTACAGGCATATGGTAAAGAATCTGATTAGTTAAAATGGTTGTTGCAAATTTTTTGTTGGGTTTTCTTAGTCTACTTCTGGTTATGTTTTAATCAAGATACAAGTATAAAAATTGTCCTTTATGTATGTAGAAAATTTCAGCATTTTATCTTCAAAATTGATCTAATTTGTAATTTATGTTTCCAAATGCTACATCGTTTTTCCTTTGGCCCAAACCAAGTTAATTTTATTGTTAAATCTGTTCATGAGCCTTCCACTATGGGTGGATATCCGAATTTTAGATAGTGGATTTTAATATCCGAATCCGTATCCGAAACTTCGGATATCCGAACGGATATTAAAACGGGTATCCGAATTATAGAAAGTTAAAGGAAATAAAAATAAAAATCTTCTTTTTTTTAAGAACAAAATCATTCAATATTTCTGCAATCTCAAATATTTCACAAGCTCACATTCTTTTTGTTTATCGTAAAAATCAAAATCATTTCGGGTTCTTGAAATTTGTAAGCATATAGCTTTACAACACTCAAATTAAACTAGCTTCAAATTGCTATTAAATCGCTATTAATACACAAAGCTCCACAGTAAGTACAGACCACTTGCGAGATGAAATAAGGATTGTAGGTTGAATGAGCAACATATGTGAAAGTCGATAACCAATGGCGAAGAAACGAAGCTCGATAACCGCAACTGTCCGGCGAGATGCGACTCGAAAGGTTATATCGTCTATAAGAGCAGTGTATAAGTTGAAAAGATGGAGTTAGGGTTTCCATTTTAAACGCATCGTTAAATATAAATATAATTAAAAATAAATAAAAGTAAAACTTCGGATTATTCGGATATCTGATATATCCAAAAAATTTTAAAACTTAAAACAATTATCCAAATCCGAATCCGAAAATTCATATATGCATTCGGATTTTTTTGAACACACCTACCTTACACATGAGGGAAACTTAAACATTTTACACATTTATTTAAAAAATATATTTATAATTAACATTAAATTAGAAGAACATACATATAAAAAGGATTATAGTCTCTCTCTTCCTTCTCTCTCTCTCTTTCACCTCCACCAACCCACCACCATCTTACCTTTAGCGACCACCATTGTGAAAACCATCACCACCATCACCACTAAACAACCACCATAATTTCAACTATCATGGCCTACCACCGAATCTTCCACCCCAATTGTAGAACCGCCCCCCACTAAACTTGCTTCCACTAGGGCTATCTTAGCTCCATTAACCCCGTCCACAAAGTTCAGTTCAAGGGAAAATCCACTACCTATAGTTGTTTCATTTTCTAAATTATACGTACAATTATTACACAGTTAGCCGTGCACAGCTTAGGAATGGTAGTACAGTTAACTCAGAGAGGAACGAGACACATATGAGTTTCTCGTCCCATTTTCTTGTTATGTTTTTTGGGTTATGTGCATACTCAATGTGATTAGTTAATAGAATTACTTTAAGTGGTAAGTGTATGTTATATGTATGTTTAATGATGATATGGAAATGATTTTGGGTATGTGTTTAGATGTTCAGGAATATATATATATATATATATATATATATATGTGTGTGTGTGTGTGTGTGTGTGTGTGTGTGTGTCTAAACACATGTATGGTTGTATGATTATGAAGGGTTGCAGACCCTAATAATATCTACGAAGGTTAAAGGGTTGCATACCCTAATAATATATGCGAAGGTTGAAGGGTTGCAAGCCCTAATAATATATGCGAGGGTTGTAGGGGAAAAGGCTCTTTAAAACGTAGGGTTAGTTTTGTATGAATTATGAAGTTAACACTAGAAAGTATGGAAGAACGAATGTATGTACGTAAGTATGATTAAAAGGTAAATAGGTTAAGAATGTAGTATGTACCTTCGGGTATATATATATATATATATATATAAGTATGTGAATGTAATATATGTTGCCTAATTAACTAAAACTCACTCAGTGTAGCTGACTTTTAGTAAGCTCGTAGATGAGTAGGATGAAACAGCTGGCTTGAAGAGGGACATATGGCCGAGGAATAAAGAAGCTGGCATCTGAAGAATGGAAATTATGATATTTATGATGTTGAACTAAAGGACATGTTTGAATATGTGTTTAACTTTTAAGACTTTTGTAATGAATGGTTAACTTTATTTATTCCGTAAAAATTTTTAATTCACTATGATATTTAGAACTATGTTTATGAGTAAATCCAACTCTAAAGTATGGCACCAGAATCGGGGCCTTACATTTCACTTCTGCCCAAAGGTGATGTGTTACAATTGTTTTGCTGATGTGTTGAATAACACACTTATATTTCCTTACAGTTTTATAATGTTTTAATGATTTAATATCAAATTTATGTAAGTTTAGGGGGTTAAGTGCAAAGTTTTACAAAGTTGAAATGTTTTGTGTAGGTTATGGAAAGATGTGGAAAAAAAGGCAAGAAAAAGAGAACTTGGAGGGTTTAAGTGTCAAAGTTTCAAAGTTTAATCAAGGCCCGACCCAAGCCCACATCTTAAAAGCCTTATATTATATTATATTATGTTAATTAATAATGTAATCAGCCATTAATCTCAGCCAATACCAGAAATCAAAAGAAAAACCCTAAAACCCTAGTTTTCTACCTGTGCCGATCGGAGCCACTGTAGCAGCGGCAGAAAAAGAAAAAAAAGAGGCGGCTGAGGGTCTTTGGCGGCTGGAGAGGAAGGAGAACATCATAGGTGATCGGGGCAGCTGCTAGGGGCTTCAAACAAGCATAGATCTCAGCCATACATGATAGTAAAACATTCACAAACTTTATTTGTTTTTCAAGAACCCTAACTTTGTTAATTTGATCTTTTGATTTGAATTGTTTTGCAATTGATTGATTGTTTGTCTTGTGATTGATATTGTTTGGATCTTGAATGAGTTTTATAATGTTTATGATGATGTTTATGGTGTTTCTTGAGTATGCATGGCTGTCCAAAATTAATGAGTAGCTAAACTTGTTTGTTCTACCTAGGATAGATGATTGTTGCATAGTTTTGACTTGTTTAATGGATTGTTAATGTTCAAGACTTGATTTATTGATGTAAAGTTTAACTAAACCATAAATTAGATTGTGTGTGATGGCTGTGTTTTATTTGTTATTACTTATAATCCTCTTGCATTAGTTAATTGAATTGGTTTTGATTAATTGATTGCTTGTTAAGCTCTTTACTTGGTGTTTTGGGTTTATTTGCGGGATGCGCAACCGTAGGGATAAGTGGGTAATATATCATCTAAAATCAGTTAAAATACACATTCTTTGAGACCGAGAGGTGATAAGAAGTAACATTGTCTCGTTGCTTTTACTTGTTATAATTAAGACCGCGCGAAGCGGGTTTTTGTCTTGTCAAGTTTGAGTGTTTATGTGCAATTAGTTGGCTTAATTTGGGTTAAGTTAAATTGTTCCTCTATCCTTGGTTGCGTAGTATTCGTCTCCATTAGGATAGTGTGTCGAGGAGACCGAGAGGAGAGTCGATATTTGAACACGTTAATAATTGTTTTTCCGGTTTATTCTTTAAAATCAACTAAAATAAGTTAGAGATTGTTAGAGAGACTGAGAGGTAATTTGACTTTCTTAAAACAAGTTTTGGTTGTGTCAACTTTTATAACCGGTGTCGTGAATATTTTCAATCCATTGTCTTGTTATTTCTGTCAACATGATTCATTCCTAGGTAGACGTTTTTACATATTGAATTTAAATCAAAGTTTTCTAAAAGTGTTTTGTCAAACGTTTTCGTTTAGTTAAATTAATTTAAGTAGTTTAATAAAATCTTAAAAATTAAATAAATATTATTTTGATAAGTCTTGGTTAGAGTTTTCTTAATCATAAACGTTTTCACGTGTCTTTGAGTTCGACATCCGGACTTCCTTGATGCTATACTATTTATGATCGGTACACTTGCCGGTTTTGTGTGGTTTCTATAGGATTTTCGTTTTTATAAATTTAAAGCTTAATTGTGATTCGTTCTTTATTTATATTATACATTTTCACACATCATTTGCACACATACTTAAATGAATTTTAATTATGCCCAATGGTGATTTATTTTTTGTTTATGAGAAACTTTTAATTATAGTATATTATTTTGATGTTAATAATAAACATATCACATCTTCAATAAAATTTTAAGATCCTCACATTAATTAATCTAACAATCATAAATTTTAATATGTATAATTTTAATATCCTATAACATTATACACTATAATTTTCTTCTAAAATAACTAACTCATCAAAATCATCCGCTCTAATATTAAAACATAATATAAGTTTTACATCATAAAGAGTTTCAATTACATTTAGCTCTTTCAGTTTTAATTATCCCTTAAGACATTATATGACTATCCTACTGCTTTCTAATAACAATCATTCTATTAAAACTAGAAGATAACAAATGAGATGAGTCAATCATAATGTCTTTTATGATAATAATACTCAATAACTTATTTAAATATTGTTATCACTAGAGTTATTCTAGATTTAGTTTTTCCTAAGACTAATCAAAATAACTCCTAAGATGCATGCATTCATTCTAAATTCTAACTATAAGGTTAAAAGGTATCACTGAATATATCATTATGTACAACACCATGACCTAAAAAATTAAGGGCTTATACATGGTAATAATTACACTTTTCCAGTGCATTACATACTAAATTTTGACTAGTACAACTTGATGCGTCAAGAATTAAGTATAACACTCAGAAGTACCAAAGGAAAATGAGAGTGTTGATCAATAATATATGTACAAGAAAAGAAATATCCGGCACTGGAATAAGATGTTATTCAACTCAGTACCACTAAAACCTAAAAGAGGTTAAATCTAAGGTTCATAGACAAAATATAAGTATTACTTACGGCTTTATGTTCTCTAAGGAGGAGTCCCATTGAAAAAATTTATCATTATATTAGCCATAAGCAACAAGACTATCCATAATTCAAAAGAACAACTCGCTAAAATTGATAGTTTTATATTAATGATATTTAAGTATGCTAATCCTATTACTTTAATTAAAACATGACTAGTCTAGTTTTATATGTTTACCCAAGATCAACAACTAATTAACATGAGTGTTAGTGACAGATTTAAATGTTAGGTTTATTAGAACCATGATAAACTGTCTTCTAATTATCCTTTATAATACCTTAAATATTTTGAAGATTAATCATAATTTAGTATCAATACTTAAGCTACATTAAGACAATGCTCCATCACAACACTATTTCATCAAAACTTATCTCTTTAGAATTTAATACTACTCTTACAAAAGTTTCATTGTTTTTAAATGTGGGCGTACTTTGATTTCTTATTAAAATAATCCTCACAAGATAAACTACAACGACTTACTTCATTAACTTGTTTCTCTATTAGAATCTATTGGTTTTTAAATATTGACCCTAAGCATGCAAATTCCTAAAGGCTTCTAAGGTTAGTGGGAGCAGTAAAGCTCCTTATAATGACTTTTTAGATGTACAACAGGCGGGGGTAAGAGAGTCGTTAAATTTCACTCCGAATTTAACACCGGTGACACCTCTTGTAGACCATACCGCACCAACTCTTAAACACTTAGATACCTTGATAATGATACAAACCTAACCAAGAGCTGATCCATCAAACTGAGACTTTTAAAATTACCCAATAATAAACTCATGAGGCCATATAGTTTTTAAAATCTACTAACATTGATGATTATGTAACCTCCCTAACTAAAGTTGAAATAGATGTTGGAAAGTTTAATGATCCTACCACTTATAATTAATCCATTAGCACCAATCATAATTGATTCCATATAAGCTAGCTTAACGTTTTGAGATTTGGTTGAATCACCTAATAGTGTCCATAACTAAACTAAATCACAATACGAAACGTTAAGACAGTAAGAAACATGATTAATTGTTAAAGTTTATATTCAATGAGAAACCAATTATCAAAAAATCTTCTTACCTATATTACAAAAGATTTCTTAAATAATCATTACTGTTCTAGTACCTTATAATATTTAAGAGATACATTAGATAAACATTAAATAAACTTTCCATAACAACCGACTTACATTATATGTTCATAAAACAACTTAAAAGTTATAAACTGAAGGTCAAAGAATATTTGGTCGATAAGTTAATAAAATCCATACATGGGTTAACGCAAACATCAAAATGTGTTGAAATCTTTATACACTTATTTTCATCAAAAATCAAGTGGATTAATCTATCTACCAGAAGATGAGTGTGAGCAACCAAAAACAAACTTGTCCTTATATAGATGACCTTCTTCTGACAGGTATATGTTACATAAGTTAAAGCACTGTTCACACATACTTTGATATGATAGACCTAAGAGATATTCCTTACACATGTAACAAACAATACTGCTATACTTTAGAGGATAATGGGTTCACATAGATTATTTCCTTATGATTCATTAAGTAAAAACATTATATAAAATCAAGTATATACTCGTTCAAATATTACTCAAAATTGCAACACATTAGATATGCATAGGTTAATGTGAAGCATCTAAAAGAGTATTGAAATATCTTTTAAGGAAATGAGAGACTATAATTTAAAAAGAAGTGATGACTTAAATCGATTTATTACCCTAACTTGTGTTATATTCAAGATAAAAAAAAGTGTAATTTTTGGAATATATTCTTATTTCAGCAAATAAATCTATCTCATGAGGAGTCATAATGAACTAATAACAATAACCTAAGTAACAACGACATAATATGTTCATTAATCACAAAGTATTGTCAATAAATGTTGTTTAAAATTTATTAGTTGACTCATAAATTTATTAACTTCATATATATTATATATTTAAGGCATACTGTGATAAAGTCAGATACCATGTTTTCTCAAACAGTAACATTTCGAGAGGTGCTGCATTAAAATTTGGATATGAAATCAATTATTCCTTTATGAACGAAATGAGGAAACTAACTTTTCGTATCGAATACATTCATGATATGCTTAATGATCCAATAACTAAAAGTCTATCACCCATAAGTCTTATGTAAGAGCTTAATAAATAAGATGAGATTACTAATGACCATGTATAATTGCATATTGTACCATGAATGACTAATTCTTAATTTTCCTTAGCTTTGATTTTGTATGTCTCTTAATATGTTTTGCATGCATAATGATATATAATAAAATTATAATACAATTTACAAACCCAACATTATGAAGAACTTACTTGAAAATTTTTATCAAAATTACTAAGATTTAAAATATGGACTGCAGTATGATTAATGTGGGTCTTGAGCTGATGTTACATTCAATGACTATTGATGTGCTAAAAGTAGTTATATATTTATTAACTAAAAATAAGCTAATCTAGACACTAAGTAATAATTCTAGACCCTTAACTTAACTAAAACTACTAACCGGCAAGTGAACCGCTCAATTGTACTAAAGTTAAGTAAGTCCGGAATATCGAACCCACAGGACTCTATAAATTACGTAAATTAACTAATTAGACTCAAGTTACGACACGACTATTTATTATTAATGTTTTAAGGGGGGATTTTAAACTACTATTAAACTAAGAAAGTAAATAAATAAGTAAACGAGAAACAAGCAACTAAACACAAGATCGAAACCAATCAGAGAAGAAATCTACCTAGGTAAGAATCCCATGTATCAACAATCATCAAGCAATGGACAAATAACATGATTATGGAAACTGATTTCTAAACGTATTCATCTAACAAACCCTAAGGATCCTTGATCCTTGACTTAATCAAATGAAATCCCGAAGAACATTTATTAGATTATTAAGCAATCAGTATTATTGATTTCCGCAAAGTCATCAATTAGGGTTAATTAATAGTATCTAAAGCAAGCAATCTTACGAAACACTAAACCCTAGATAACTTGATAAACTAACATGACATCATGAACATGGATCAACACAATAAGCAAGAATAATGTCACTATCTATCCTAGCATGCAATTGACCAAGACACATGAACAACTCCTCACCTTACAGCTATTGGAATTTAGCAAAACATTCAAAATCTTAACCAACTATCAACAAGCTTCTATGATCTAATGGGCCCATTTAATCACAATAATCAAAACACCAAGTAATGATTTAAACATAAACCCTAAATCTAAAGAACACAATTAAAAAATAAAAGATCTATGTGAAGAAATAGTTAACAATCAATCAAGATAATAAATACTTATATGCATCATGAAAACAAAACCAAGTCTTTACTATTAATATAACGAAACCATAATCAAAACATTATCCAAAGCAAGAATCGAGTCAAAAACATGTTCATCAAACCTAGGTAGACATGAAGTCTAGCCTAGCATAGTCTTAATCAAAGATAAATAACTAAAACCAAGAACAAAGAAAAACATCATGAAATATAATGAACAAGAACAAAGATAAAGAATGAGAGAACCCGTCTTAATCGACCCTTGAACACTTGGATGAAAGCTTGATGATCTTCCATGATTACTAGCTTCAAAACCTTCACAAACCCTTGGAAAATCGGCTCCAATTATGTCTAATTCCGCTGGGTTTTGCAAGAGATGTTTATATAAACGAGTACCGGGCTTGGGCTTGCAAAGATGGCTGACCAGGGAGGACTAGGCGCCGCGCGAAGGCATACTGCCTTTCACCTTCGCGCGCGGCGGCGCCTCTTTTTGGTGACCAGAAGGCCTAGGCGCCCCGCGGCCCCTTTCTTCGCGTGCGGCGGCGCCCTAAAAAGGGAATTTTCGTTTTTTGCTTTTTATTTATTATTTAATCATGTTAGATCCCTTTCTTGAACTCCAAGTAACGTTTATAACCTTCTAGACCTTCTTTTTTCTTTACTTACAAATCACCATCTACATGAAAACAAATCGAAACGCTAAGTGGAACAATCATGTAATCATTAACGAGCAAAACGTACTTAAACTTCGCATGAAAAGATAGAAAGAATTAAGTAAAACATGCAAGACACCAAAAGAGTTAAAACACGATAAATATATAAAACTTGACTCAAAACCTAAATTAATAAAAGATAAACAAAACTCGAACTTAAACGAACTCAAAATATTAAATAAACATAACTTTACAAGGGAACCAAGATGTATAAATAGACGTATATCAACTATATTTCTTTGCTCCAATTTAAGTTTAAAGCTAAAATGAGTGTTAATTCTTGATTTTGCTTATCTAATACTCATAATAAATAATTACTCGACCAAGTGGGAGAAAATAAGAATTAATATATATTATATATTTATTAATATGGTCATTGTTATCATTTATATTATAGTAGATCAAAATGTTAATATACCTTGTTATATATTAGCTTGGTAATTGTTGATGGGCCATATTACCCTTATTAGAAAATAAAGGGTTTTCCTTTGGGTGTTTTTTAGAGAGAATAAATTAACATCATAACCTAATTACACATACTCTGTTGCGGTTACTACTCTCTCTACTGTAACAGGTACACAAATAATTATAGGTTCATAGTGTTATCATGTTTTTCGGTTACTAACACAAAGAACATATCAACACACCTGAGACATATGACTTGTACCCAAGGCCAACCACTCTCTCTATCAATTGTGGGGCCGAAATCTCTCAATTACCCTCCACCATCCCCCTTGGTCAACCAACCAACATAAGATCCAATTTTTGTTCAATGGGTCAAACACATTTTGGCCCATTATTGAAGGTATATTTCTTTAACCTATATGTAGGTATTGTGTGTTTTCTTAATGTAAGAAAGCACTTGAGATTATTCAAATTGGTTATTTTGTTATTTAGAATGACATTTCTCTAGATAAGATGCTACAACAACTTTTGACAAATCCCTAAATAACCTTTGAACCAAAATTTGAAGTATTTTTACCCGTAGTATGCTATAACTTTTTTACCCGGTTTATCCCTACAAATGTATAACTGCACTTTGACCTTTAAAACTAAAATTTCAGCATCAAAACATTAAATCAATGTTAACCCGTATAAGTGATTCTATCCATCTTTTGCTCTATCCTTTTGACCCTATACAGATCAAACGTGACAAAACTGCCTCTTTTACTAAAGCATGATGTATAAAACCAAACATCAACATTGTCGCATTTACCTGATTTAGGTCGTTTACAATTGGTGTTTCATATGGCAGAAGTTGGTTTTTCAAACCAGTAATCAAGTACTTTATCGAGGGTAAGTTATTTTCACTGTAAGTTAAATCTTAAACCTTTATAACAAGTTGTCTTATTTCTATTCAGGGTTCATAATGGATTATTTTTAAAAACTATTTGCAGCCAAAGCTTGCTGCAATCAAGAAATTGCATTTGTCTTATTCACCCTTTTACTGAAAGCACATCTAAGTTGAAAGAGTACATATTCTAGAAGTTTCTTGCTTAAATGAATCTTTGTTGAGTGGTACATTATAAATAAAAGAGTATTCGTATTCAATTCATGTGACTAAATATATTAATCTTATGTACAAATATGTGTTTACTTATGGTGGCTTATTAATTTACAGTTTCATTCATAACCCTTGTAAATGTACATCCCGAAATTTAAATGAATAATATTTGATATATTATTCACGTCGGAAGAATTAATTGAGTTAGTAGAATATTAATAATAATATATAATAAAGGTAAAAAGGATGGTGGGCTAGTATAGATAGAATTAATCATGGACTTATAATGAAGATGGGCCTAACTTCCATGGGCTTAGGGAGTAAAAATACACCTTAAACCCTAAGTCATTTCCATCTCTTTTAATTTACACCTTAGCTTACACCATCAAAAACACACACTTAAGCCAAACACTCTCTACTCTATTCTATTCAATGATCCAAGAACAACCGAAGGTAAGAAATCATTTATCTCAGCCAACCAAACATAATGAAACCCGACACCGCAACCCCGGGAAGCCGTGTGAGCCGTTTGAACCTAGATCTATCTTTATTCAGTTGTTTAATCAACCAACGACGAGCTTAATGACCACCTTAGTTCAGATCTGGACACCCCGAAGCTACCTAGGTCATAATCATCAAACCCCGATCAACCATGGTGGTTAACGGCGGCTGACGGCGCCATAATCGAGGAAAAACTAGAAAAACGCGTAAAGAAGAGCTGACCTGCAATTATACAGCCGTATAAGTATGTGCCACATAAGTTGCATCGTATATGTATGCAATCAGCGTATACGTATGTAACCGTATATGTATGAATGCGTCGTATAAGTATGCTACACCTATGTAATGCATGTAACGTGTATATATATGGACGTATATGTAAGTATGTACCGTATTGTATATATAAATGTATAAGGGTGCATGCAACATATATGTATGAAGGCGTATATGTAAGTATGTACCGTATAGGTATATATAAACATATAAGTGTGCATGCAACGTATATTTATGAAAGTGTATGTGTATGTGCCGTATATGTATAACTTATACGCTAAAGAACTTATACGCTGGAATTGACTTATACGCCAGAGGAAAGGCTTATACGCCAGTTGGACTTATACGTTAAAAATGATTTTCCGAATAAACATAATATAAATAGCGTATACGTACGTAAACGAAAGATGTGGACTTGTATGATATACGAACTAAAGATAAGTAATTAATTAATAGAGAAAGGTAACGTTTAAAACGGGAAATGACTTAGAAATATAATATGATTAGGAGTAGTTAAGTGATGCTTGTTAATTGATACATAGTTAGCCATGTACAGCTCAGGAAGGCATAACATTAAACTCAGAAAGGAATCGTTTGCAGCTGAGTTTCTAGCCCCATTTCCTTGTTATGTTTTCGGGGCTGTGTGAATACTCGATGTGATTAGTTAATACACTTACTTTAAGTGGTAAGTGTTTGCCATATACAATTTATGTGATAGATATTGAGTTTATGATTGAATGCCTGTCGGATCGTGAACGATCTTCATATATTGCACGTATCGCCAGGGAAGGTGTCGTTAGAAGATTAATGTGAAGAATGCCTAGTGTGTCTGTATGTTATGATTTTCTTGTTTACGTTGGTATGTTATATATATAAGTATTGTATTTGTGGTACGTGTAAGCAGGTGTATGTATGGTTTGCGGGCCCTACGTCCGACATAGTAAGTTAGGATGGTAAACCCCTCTAACTTCTATTGGACATAAATGTGGAAAGTGACAGTGTGGATAAGGATTGTAGACCTTGGTTTTCCTTAAATGGATATTATATAAATACAGTATGAGCTCCTTAAATGGATAATAAACATTGATCTTTCTATAGATAATATATAGGGATAACAGATATAGTTTCTTTTGTGGATAATATACCCAATGTTCCTTCTATGGATAAATATAGTGTTCCTTCAATGGATAATATATAGATTGTTTCTTCTAAGGATAATATATGATGTTCCTTTTATGGATAATATATAGATTGTTCCTTCTATGGATAGTATATAGTGTTCCTTTTATGGATAATATATAGATTGCTCCTTCCATGGATAGTATATAGTGTTCCTCGTATGGATAATAGTAAATGTTCTTTTAATAGATATTATGTAATGTTCCTCTTATGGGTATTTATAAATGTTTTTAAGTGTGAAGGAATACAGCTAAAACCCAAGTTGAGTTTGAATATGTATCTTCGGATACGTATGTATGAGAATGTATTGTATGTTTCCTAATTAACTAGAACTCACTCAGCGTAGCTGACCTTTAGTATGCACGCAGGCAAATATGTTTAAAGAGCTAGAATAAGGATGGCACATGGCATGGATTGAACGGCTGGAATCTAAAGATTGAAGAAATAATGTTTTATACGATGTTTTTTGTTACGCTTAAAGACCAGATTTGGTTATGTTAAATGATTTAAGTTAACATTTCCGCGAAAGATTTTAATTAACTCTGATTTGTATAACTGTGTTTATGAGTAAATCCGACATACAATGTAGGGCATCGGGAACGGGGCATTACAAGTTGGTATCAAAGAATAAGTTCAAGAGAACTAAGCATCCTACATGCTTAGACGCGAACAGAGAATGGGTCTTAAGTAAGAAAAGAAAGAATATGCCAGTTTAAGAAAGTCATGTGTCGCTCAAGCAAGCTAAGTAAAGATAAAGTGTATGATTAATTTCATGTGTAATGTAAGAATGTGTAAGGAAGTTAGCTTAATTGCTAGGGATAGGAATATATGATTGCATGACTATCTAATTGTTTAGAAGTAGAACTAGCACAAATAACCTCATGAAGGGAAGTATGTAGGACACGAAAAGTAACGAGATCAGCTAATCACAGTTGGCCATTGTTATCACCTGTTAGCCTTACTATCCTTGTACTAAGTAGTTCCTTGAGTGATGACGTTTGTGTTTCCATATTGAATACGAATGGCTGGAGCAAGGAAGGTTGTTGGCCAAGGAGGTTGTACTAAACGTAGTGGTAGGCCACCTATTGTTCGAAGACATTCTGAAGAACCAGTTACTAACACGAAGGAAAAAGGAAGTGCAGCTGGACAGGATCCATGAAACAATGAAGGGTATCAACTTGATCCTGTTGTTCAAGCCACCATTGCTTAAGTTGTAGATGCTGTAGTTAAGAATCTACATCATGGTAAATCTGCTGAAAGCCCTTCGAGGACCGCTGAGAGGACAAGGGAGCATGGTAAGAAAGTTGATGAGAATGAGGACGGCGACTCGAGTGAGGTTAGATCTGTGAAGGAAGGTTGATGAAAGAAAGCGGGGAAGAGGTGGGTGTAACTACAAATCGTTCAAGGGATGTGACCCACCGAAGTTAACTGGCTTGGAGGATGCGACACCTACTCTTCAGTGGATAGCCTCAATGGACAAGGTTATCCGAATTAGCGATTGTCAACCCGATCAATCGGTGAGTTATGCTACCCAGTCGCTATGTTCTGGTGGGAAACTGTGGAACAGAGAAAGATCCGAGAAAAGATCAAAGACATGAGGCGGGATGACTTTATGGAGATGGTCATGAAATGTTTTTGTGCTGATGCTGAAGTTGAGAAGGTTGAGATAAGGTCTTTGAATATGAAGGCGGAAAATATGACACACCGTGAATACACCACTAAGTTCAACCGCATGTCTAGGTTGGTTCCCGACATGGTTAATACTGAAGCGAAGAGGATCAAGTGCTACATCAAAGTACTAACACAAAGTGTCCGAACATTGTTTAGGGCTAATAAACCCGCATCATTTGATTTAGCTGTGGAATTGGCCGAGATGGTTTATGATGACTTGCCATTAGTGAAGTTGAGAAGATTGAAACGAAGAGAAAGAACCCAGCCTCCAAACCAGATGAAGCTAATGAAGAGGATCCCCTTGATAAGAATGCAAGGATGAGTTCACCGTCTGTGGAAAATGTGGGAAGAAACACCCGGGAGAGTGCAGAATGGGATTAGGTGTTTGCTTCGGGTGTGGAAAAACGGGACATTCCTCCTGGGAGTGTAAGGATCACCATAGGTGTCACAAATGTGGAGGGCATGGACACCTAGCAAGGGACTATAGGAAGCCAATGAAAGAGCACGGATCATAGAAGAATGCTTGAGGCTTAACAGTTTCCTCCGTAAGCTTAGGGAAGACTGTTCAAGAAGGCTAGTTAGCCATAAGTTTTATTCTATGTGTGACTTTGACTTGATGCGTGTTATTTTGTATTAAAGTTTAGACTAGTGATTGTTTAAATTAATTATGCTATGAAATTTTCATGAGTGGATTATGGTTATGATGATTATATGTGTTATGATAGAGTGTCGTCTTAGGCGATAATGTTAAAATAGTACGAAACCATGTTCCTTAGAAAGACGAGACGAGACTTGCAAAATCATAACGTGAAGCAGTGCAACGAGGGCCTCATAGACAAACTACCTTGAATAGCTAAAACACATGAACACCACTCGGTGACTGCAAGGTCAGGAGTAAGAAGGATAAGACGGTCCAAGAAAGTGTGCAAATATAGGAAGCGTTCCTCTTACAAGGGTTAAGTAGGTTTCGGGGACGAAGCACTTTTGAGGAGGGTAGACGTGTAACATCCCGAAATTTCCATGAATAATATTTAATATATTATTTACGTCGGAAGAATTAATTGAGTTAATGGAATAATAATAATAATAATAATAATAATAATAATAATAATAATAATAAAGGTAAAAAGGATGGTGGGCTAATATACATAGAATTAATTATGGTTTAAAATGAAGATGGGCCTAAGGTACATGGGCTTAGGGAGTATAAATACACCTTAAACCCTAAATCCTTTCCATCTCTTTCATTTTACACCTTAGCCTACACATCAAAAACACACACTTAAGCCAAACACTCTCTACTCTATTCTATTCAATGATCCAAGACCAACCGAAGGTAAGAAATCATTTATCTCAGCCGACCCAACATAATAGAACCCGAAATCGCAGCCCCGGAAGACGTATGAGTCGTTTTAACCTAGATCTAGCTTTATTAGGGTGTTTAGTTTTAGGAACTCCTTAGCTCAGATCTGGACACCCTGAAGTTACCTAGGTCATAAACGATCAAACCTCGATCAACCATGGTGGTTAACGGCGGTTGGAGACGCCGGAATCGAAGAAAAACTAGAAAAGCGCGTAAAGAAGAGCTGAACTGCACTTATACGTCCATATGAGTATGTGTCGTATAAGTTGCAGCGTATATGTATGTAAGAAGCATATACATATGCAACCGTATATGTATGAATGTGTCGTATAAGTATGCGACGTATATTTAATGCATGTAATGTGTATATATATGGACGTATATGTAAGTATGTACCTTATATGTATATATAAACCCATAAGGGTGCATGCAACGTATATGTATGAAAGCGTATATGTAAGTATGTACTTTATATGTGCATATAAACGTATAAGTGTGCATCAAACGTATATATATGAAACCATATATGTATGTGTCGTATATGTATAACTTACAAACTAAAGAACTTATACGCTGGAATTGACTTATACGCCAGAGGAAAGACTTATACGTCAATTGGACTTATACGTTAAAAACGATTTTCCAAATAAACGAAAGATAAACATCGAATACGTTCGTAAACGATAGGCATGGACTTATATGATATACGAACTAAAGATAAGTAATTAATTAATAAACAAAGGTAACGTTTAAAACGGGAAATGACTTAAAAATATAATATGATTAGGAGTAGTTAAGTGATGATCGTTAATTGATACATAGTTAGCCATGCACAGCTCAAGAAGGGCATAACATTAAACTTAGAAAGGAATCGCTTGCAGGTGAGTTTCTAGCCCCATTCTCTTGTTATGTTTTCGAGGTCGTGTGCATGCTCGATGTGATTAGTTAATACACTTATTTTAAGTGGTAAGTGTATACCATATATGATTTATGTGATAGATATTGAGGTTATGAATGAATGCTTGTCGCTACGTGTACGATCTTCGGATATTGCACGTATCGCCAGGGAAGGTGATCGCTAGAAGATTAATGTGAAGGATGCCTTGTGTGTCCGTATGTTATGATTTTCTTGTTTACGTTGGCACGTTATATATATATATATATATATATATATATATATATATATATATATATATATATATATAGTAGGGTTGTTCACGAACCGAACGCGGGCTTGCTCATACTTGGTTTGGTTTTAAATCGAGCCGAACCGAGCGGTTTGAATTTAAGAAAACGAGCGATATGTTGATGCTTGAACTTGGTTTGGTTTGAAACCGAGCGTCTTGGTTTGGCTTGGTTTTGCCTGGTTTTGTATAAAGTTTTCAATTTTAAATTTCTAAAACTCCAAAATGACATTAACTCAATACATTTAACTCTAAAATGTTTAAAACTAAAAGTTTACAAAAAAGAAACATAGATAATCGGTTCATACATAATAAGTTCAACCAAGTACCAATCTAACTCAGACTTGAATACAAAATAAGTTCAACTACAAATCTGATCACAAATCATGATTTAACTCATGTCTACCACACACACTGCAACCATCTCCATGTCCACCTACATAGCACCCTTATCCTACACAAATAAAAAAGAGATACCTTACATTTCATTTAATTGTTAGCACATCTGCTTGGAACCAACATCTCAATATCCAAATTCTCTTCTTCTTTTGCCGATTGCTACACATTAACAAAAATTACTAACAATGTAATAAAAACAATAATAGACTAAAAATGTAATATTAACTTACCTCCAATGTTTTTATGGTTGTTTTTGAAACGAACCTTATCCAATCACCCCCACAAACAAGAAGTTCCACCATATCCTTTGAAAGAGAGCATCAATAGTCATTTAATACACGTCCACCGGCACTAAAGGCTGATTCGGAGGCAACAGTTGTAATTGGAATGCTAAAGACGTGTTTAGCCATCTTACTTAAAACCGGAAACTTGCTACAATGTTGACTCCACCATTTCAACACATCAAAGTTTGACTCCGCACATGCATAATTTGGTTAATCCAAACACACATCAAGCTTGGTTTTGTGTCCGGTCTCAACGGGTCTAGAATTGAGGTAAGCAAAAAAATCATCTTCATCTATAGGTGGCTCGTTATAAGATGATGAGGCCGTCGAGCTACTCGTAGGAGCCTTAGTCTTAGATGACATAAATACATTAGATATTTTTGGAAAAGAGTTTGTAACTTACTACTCACATCTTCAATATGACTCTTACGTTCGGCTTCTAGTTATAACTTCTTAAAAGTCCATTCAACCGACTCCATCTTAAAAAGGATCTAAAATAGATGCAATACACATAAGCACACCAATTTCCCCCAAATACTTCTCAAACTTCTCATAAATTGGTATGCTCATTTTTGCCAAGAAAGGATCATCCGATATAAAAGCCTTCATTATCTCCCTTTACACTTTATAAACTTCTAACATAAATAAATTAGACGTTGGATATAAAGAACCTGAAAACAAATTAGTAGCCTTTAGACAATCTCAATTAGCTTATAAAATTATATGAGAAACAAGTTAAAAGTTCAATATAATGTACTTGAAAAAAAAATCTAGTAGCATTTAAGAACACTTTTAGTAGCTTACAAACTTTTTCGGCTCTATCCCACTTATCATATGTGGGGGACCATACAAAGTTGGAATCTCTCAAAGCATAACCATTAAAAACTTGTTTGTAGTGAAGGGCAAAACACCACTGGTATCAACACTCGACGATCTCTTTGTACCGATGTGAAAACCCAATGGAACTCAACGCATCGCATGATTGAATCAGAAGTTATTGCTATTTCACCAAATTTTAATAATCGACCAGGAGACTTCCTCAAGTACTTCACACCTTCTCTAATTTTCAAAAGACATGGCTCAATAGTTCCCAAACCATCTTGTACTACCAAATTTAAAATGTGAGCACAACATCTAACATGAAAAAACAATCCTTCAAAATGTAATTGTCCTTTCACCCGAAAATTGTCCATCAAAATAGTGGCTGCCCTATCGTTGTTAGATGCATTGTCTAAAGTAATAGTACCTATTTGTCTTGAATACCCCATTTTATAAGACATTCCAAGATACCATCGGATATAACCTCACCACTATGAGGTGGTGCAAGCTCATTGAAACCAATAATGTGTTTTTGCATTTTGCAATCACAATCAACAAAATGAGCTGTTAAACACATGTAGCCAATCGTGTGGTTTGATGTCCAACAATCACTTGTAAGTGATATCATGTCAACATCTTTTAAAATTTTTTTTATCTTTACTTTTTCTACATCCACCACTTTGATGCAATCTCTTGTGATTGTCGATCTACTAACTGTTTGATATAGAGGATTGCAATACTTCATCAACTGATTAAACCAATAATACTCTACGAATGAAAATGGCAACTCATGCACGATGATCATTTTAGCAATTATATCACGACATGTCTTGTGGTTTTAACCCCCACTTGACTCAAACCCAACAAAAGTCTCGATATTAGCACTCCCACTTGACCCAAAATTGATGAAACCCTTTTCTATACCTTTTGATTTTTTGTATAAAGTGTAGTCGTCGAGATGTCGCTTCATACTTGACGTGGTGTTCTTTGATCCTTTTACATAGGTATTCTTGCAGTGGATACATTGATTTTTTTTTCACCATTTTCCCTCTATACAAACCATTAACTTCTACAAAATGTGGATGCACATGAGAAGCATTCTTTAGTTTTCTGTTTAAATCATCACCAATGGACGTTGCATCGTCCATATTTTCCGGTTTATCAACTACCTCAACGCTATCTTTGTCACTTAACTCAATATGATAAGTCTTGTTTTCTTTTGTTTCTATGTGAGAAGACATTCTACAAAATAATACATGTATTAAGTTTATATACGTATTACAATACAAACAGAAGCTAACTAGAATTCAAAAAACATTAAATATGCTAATATATTAAACCCACCATAACTTACAATGAAAGAAATACAAACCAAAATACAACTAAATCTGTATTATTTTCTTTGAGATCAAACGATTTTTAAGATATTTAAACTAAAGCTCAAATGATTTCTAACAGAAACATACCTGTTCAAGTTGATGGCTTGAGAAGAACCAAATGAAAAATGTGGAAAAGTAGGATTTTGGAATTGTGGAGTGGAATCTCACGAAGAGGCGTTAGGGTTTTTTTGGATTTGGATTTGTATTGTAATTCCAAGAGGCAAATGTGAAAATATGAAAAAGACGAAAAGTTAAATTGTGGTAATGTAAATGACGGCTAGGGTTATATAATGGGCCATATATAATTATGATACTTTTAAGTCATTTGAAAGTAAAAAAAATGAGTAATTATATATATAGATCACATTATATATATATATATATATATATATATATATGTATATATATATATAATAAACTAAAAAATAATTCTAGCAAAAACGAACCAAACCGAACCGAGCGAGGCTTTGCTCGTGCTTGGTTTGTTTTTAAACCGGACCGAGCCGAACGGCTCATTTCCAAACTGAGCCGAAATCGAACGAGCGATTTTCGAGCAGGCGGTGAACGAGCGTCGGGCAGTTTGGACAGCCCTATATATAAGTATTGTATATGTGGTACGTGTAAGCAGGTGTATGTACGGTATGCGGGACCTTGTCCGACATAGTAAGTTAGGATGACACATCCCTCTCACGTCTATTGGACATAGATGTGGAAAGTGACAGTGTAGATAAAGACTGTGGACCATGGTGATCCTTAAATGGATATTATATAAATAAACTATGAGCTCCTTAAATGGATAATAAACGTTGATCCTTCTATGGATAATATATAGGGATAACAGATGTAGTCCCTTCTATGGATAATATATAGGGATAAAAGATATAGTTCCTTCAATGAATAATATATAGGGATAACAGATGTAGTCCCTTCTATGGATAATATATAGATTGTTCCTTCTATGGATAGTATATAGTGTTCATTTTATGGATAATATATAGATTGCTCATTCTATGGATAGTATATAGTGTTCCTCGTATGGATAATAGTAAATGTTCTTTTAATAGATATTATGTAATGTTCCTCTTATGGGTATTTATAAAAGTTGTTAAGTGCGAAGGAATACACCTAAAACCCAAGTTAAGTTTGAATATGTATATTCGGATACGTATGTATGAGAATGTATTGTATGTTTCCTGATTAACTAGAACTCACTCAGCGTAGTTGACTTTTAGTATACACGCAGGTAAATATGTTTAAAGTGCTAGCATGAGGATGACACATGACATGAATTGAACGGTTGACATCTAAAGATGGAAAAAATGATGTTTTAATACGATGTTTTATGTTACGCTTAAAGACCAAATTTGGATATTTTGTATTGAATGATTTAAGTTAACGTTTCCGCAAAAGGTTTTAACTAACTCTGATTTGTAGAATTGGGTTTATGAGTAAATCCGACATACAATGTAGGGAACTGGGAACGGGGCCTTACATTAAATGAAATGTAAGGTGTGATTCTATTAACAATTATAAATAAATCATAATTTAATTATGTACTGTATTTTGTTTATGTTTATGAATTTTCAAGTATAACTTTTAACTGCTTAATTATAATATTATTATATTTATTTTTTTTGTTTTGTTTTTATTGTGAACCCGTGTATTACACGGGTTCTAAACTAGTCTTATAATTGTTAAAATGATTTTTAAATAAATTTGTAAAATGACTATTTTTCCCCATGTGCAAAGACATATTACCAGATTTCATGATAAAAATTAGTTGAGTTATGATGAAAGGACAAACAGTGTAGCATTTGGAAACGTAAAGTACAAATCAGATCAATTTTGAAGATAAATGAAAAATACTGAAATTTGCTACATACATAAAGGACAATTTCTATAATTTTGTCTTTAATCAAAGACAAATAGGTTTAGGTTAAGCAAGTGAAAACCTTGCCATACTAACTAGAAGGTTCAAAATTTAATGTACGGAAATCACGAGGGTTGTTCAAAAATCTCTAATGGCAAGTTTTTATAACTGGATTAGACAGGAATCAGTAGGCAACTAGTTCACTTGTTCAAATGGTGGGACTGACTGAATAACTTTTGGCTAAAAGATGATGATGAAGGCTGAAAATTTTCTAAAACATTTTTAAAGTTTTTTTCCAATTGCAAATCGGTTCAACCTATCCGGTTCTCCGGTCCAACCGGTGAATCGCTTCGAACCGGTGAGTTGTTTAAGAAGTGAACGAACTATATAGAACGGGGCGGGTCAGTTGATTGTATTCCAATTTGGCCGGTCGGACCGGCTGAACCGGTCTTGTCTCAAGAACACTATCTAAGGGGGTGGTTGGAGGAGATTAATGAAGTCCAACGTCTAATTGGAATTACTTAAAAGTTAAGTTCGTTTATAATTGTTTTTTTAATGCTTAGATAATTTATTTATTTATTTATTTATTTATTATTATAATAATAATAATAATAATTATTATTATTATTATTATTATTATTATTATTATTATTATTATTATTATTATTATTATTATTATTATTATTATTATTATTATTATTATTATTATTATTATAACTTGTAGTATGATAAGAATGCCATGTAGTATACAAACCCTATACAATAGGTTTATTTTTATGTATCTTGTTTTTTGCAATTGATAAAAACATACGAGTCGATCGTGTCCCGTTCAAAGCCATGTTTACGCGTGTGATTTGGCTTTGATACTCATATTACCAGCAGGGTTAGGAAGCTCAATTAAACCAAATACACAACCCGAGCAGCGTATGTAAAGTCCTATTTCAAGGACAAGACCTTTGGGAGGTGAAAAACGGATGATATTTGGGAGGTGAACAATGCGTCTGAAACACAAGCACTAAGAACTAATACAAACAGATCTATACAAAATTGAATGTAAAGACGAGCTGAGCACTGTACATCCAAAAGATAATTGTAGAATAAGAGATGTTGAAATACTTCCAAGAAATCAAGTTTCTCAAAGTTTCTTGGAATACATTGGTGAATCTTTTCTCTATGAATAACGCTATTAAGTTTCAGGTGTTAGAAAGCGAGCTCGTATTCTTGTCTCAAGGTGAACAATCCACACCACATTTATTTAGGATGGTAAAGACGTTGTACCGGGAAAGTGGTAACTTAGACCTAATGTCAAATATTGGAGAGCAAGGGATGAGACAGATCATGGTTCATGGTTTGTATTGAAGTTTTTTTACCATGGTCCAAGGTTGGCCAACCCGTCCCATGCTGATTGAGTTCGAAAGTCTCTTGGTGAGTCAAAAGGCATTGATAAAATAGGTTGTCGGGGTCTTGGTTAAAGGTGATCAGTCCAAGGCATTATATGTGGAAAAAGGAAATGGCAGAACAGAAGTACTATCGTATCAAAATCGAAATGGTAACTATCAAAATCAGAATCGTATGATCAAGAGATTCAAAAGATGGTGTCACACGGTAGTCTTGGAATTAACACTTCAGTTTGGCGAACTGGTGATAACATGTATTTGAGTATGGAACACTTTTGCTAACTCTTCATCTGAGGTATGAGGTTGACGAGCAACCATGTTGATGTTGGGACACAGATTTGCAAATTGGCTATAATTTTTACACAAATGATAACAAGGTGGTTTATGGTTTTGATAATGACCACGACCACCATTATATCCATTCCAAGATCTCATACCTCTATAGGCATGAGACTTCCCCCGATTCTTAGAGGCATGATTCCATGAAGAATAGCATGTATCCTAAGCATGAAACGCAGCTAGTGGAGACACGGTTCCAAGAAGAGATACTAAAAATAATTCGTGACTTTCTACTTGTGAAAGGAGATCATGAAAATCGAATAGAGGTTGAAAAAGGTTTAAATGAAGGCCCAAGACCACAAAGGAAGCGGTGAATTTTTCCAAAAGCAAGCACCGGTTGGCCTATGGCAGCGAGTTGATCACAGATGGCTTTAAAACTCCTGCCAAAGTCTGTCACTTAAGAAGATCCTTTGTAGAATTGGTGGAGAGAGTTTCTTAAGGAATAAACGTGCTCAACATAAGTATTAACATAGGTCATTTTAACAGCGGCCTAAATCTAAGGAGCAATTCTAATGCCGAGGACCTCAACGTCTGGGTTAGAAACAATTCTGTTGTTGTTATCGGTGATGGTGGGTGAGGGTTTTAGAAGAATACTATTGATGTGACTATTGAGTTTGTGAAAATTAAGGATACGAAGCATGTGGTCTTTCCATCGTAGGTTGTCAGTAGAGGTATGTTCGATTGTTATCATATGAAGGATGTTGATCATGGATGATCCTTGATTCCTTGGGAAGAAGAAGAATTCGTGGAGGCCATGAGAGATCCTAGGAATAAATACTGTATTAGGGTTAATAGAGAAACGAAGGGGGGAAGGAGAAGGATTAGGCTGATGCCATTTAAAATAAGGTCAAAATCTACAAGGCTAATATTTGTGACTTGCGATATCAAGTTATGAAACTCGTTATATATTTTATGGTCAAATTAATAATTAAAGCCGACGAGAAAACCTGACACAAAATGAGAGCTTCGGAACGCGCGTTTAGCTTCAACGGGGAATGCTTCTAGAAGATTTGTGTTTTTCTATTAATAGGAATTTATTTGTGATATGTATGTGTGTTTTCCATGGTGTGAATCATCCACCTAAGGAGAGCTCATCTTGGGTGGGTCGGTTCTTTGGTTTAATATATCAATCTTTTAACCGACAAAGAGATCGTTCATATATCTTATCTATCTTTCAACTACAACTGTTAATCCTTGTGTGTTTATGCCTAACTTGCTAGTTGCTTACTTGCTTTATTTTACTGCATTCGGAGAGGTCCATCTTTATAGTATGATCATACAACCGTCATAGTGGTCGGTGTCCATTCGCATGACAACGGTTTCACCGACAACTCATTTTTGGTAACTAATGCACATTCGCATGGCAACGGTTTTGCCTTATCTTTATTATCTGATTGAATTGTGTATATGATATGGCTTAATTGTTTATCTCACAGGAACAATTTGCGTTTTCTCTTATATATTATTATTGTAGTGTAAAAATCTGGTGTTTTACTCACTCTATATAAAATAATAAGCTAAGGGGGCTGGATATCGCAAGAATTGAAAGTCGTCCATTGAATGGGATGAGAAAGACAGGTTCGGAAATGGCCGGATTAGCAGAAGGAATTAAGGGCGGCCCCACCCTGAAACAAAGGTGTAGGTACATAAATAAAGAGACTGGTTATGGCCGTTTGTTGTTGACAAACTTTCTATTTTATACGCATATGCAGGTTATTGTTTGAACTAGTTGCAAGATTTGGTGAATATTTAGTGAAGAATTTAAGTTAGAAGAATTTTAATCAAGATCATCTGAATTAAAATTTGTTTTGTTGTATGCTATGAATTGTGTATTTTGTGTTATTTGAAATTGTAGAATATTTAATTTAAATAAACAGATGTTATCACCTTTAATATTGCAAGATAGTACCTTGAGAGCTATGAGTATGTCACCTTTAATCAGCTCATGCCCGGCATTTTTGTCAAGTTGACTCATGAAGCTGCGAGACACGAATCTGCGAGACACGATTCGACAAAGTTTAATATCATAAGTCAACGGGGTGATTGTAAGGTCAATATTTGTGACTTACGATATCAAACTACGAAACTCGTTATATATTTTATGGTCAAGTTGATAATTAAAGCCAACGAGAAAACCGGACACAAAACGAAAGTTTCGGGACGCGCATGTATCTTCAACGGGGAATGCTTCTAGAAGATTTGTGTTTTGCTATTAATAGAAATTTATTTGTCATATGTATGTGTGTTTCCCATGGTGTAAATCATCCATCCAATGGGAGCTCACCTTGGCGGGTCGGTTCTTTGGTTTAATATATTAATCTTTTAACTGACAACGATATTGTTCATATATTTTATCTATCTTTATATTTATGTTCGGTTGTTTGATTTACCGCACCCGTCTCGACACTTCGTATCAAGAGCAAAACCGTTTGTATGGTCATTTTGGGAACTACAAAATCAACCTCAATGAATTAAGGGATATCGATATATGCATCATATAAATCATTTACAAGCAATAATCACTCCAAATGTAAACGAGCCGAGTCAAGGTGAGCCACAGTGTGCTCGAACTCGAACGTAATCGAGCTGGCTCAAGCTCAGCTCATTTTCTTTATCGAGCTGAAAAATCAAGCTCAAGCTCGGCTGATGTGGGCCCAAGTGTAGAAGACCGAGCCATGCTGTTTCTGGAGGCCCAAGATCGCGCTTCAAAAGGGGCTGCACGAAATGGGCTTAACTTTGGCTACGGGCCTCCGTTTCAGGCGTGCTACCAGTCAAAACAACCGTTGGAACGTGGGCCACGTTATGGTAACTAGCCATAGGCGGGTTATCCATTTATTTTTCCGTAAGCCTTCTAGATACACTTTTGAGGCATTTTTATGTTTTTTATCTACTATTCGGGTTTTGTTTTGGGCTGTTGTTGGGCCTTTGGTTGTTTATTTCAGTCCAAGCCTATTTTGGATTTTCTATTAATATGCTCTGATTGTTTGTAAATGATCATTGATCATAACTGAATAAAATTACTTTCTCTTTTCAAATTCTTGACTTTTGGGTCGAATTTGGGGGGTTTGGGGAAGGATCTTCACGGGTATTCCAAGAATCAACGTGATTAGCATTGCAAGTCCTTTATACGAATCTTTCAATGTGATATCAAACTATCTCATTGTTAAGCGGAAATTAACAAGAGATGATTCAATGTTAAACGATTAAACAGACGAGGAACACAAGCTAAATGATTCAAAACACACGTATTATTAGGTCTGGTGCTTAAGCACAATATTACAAGATAACTTGTTCACTGAACGTTATGAACGGGCAACATAGTTACAATATATATATATATAGGCACTACACCCTAGCCCAACACAAACCAAAAGCCCACCGAGATCCAAGAGATCTCGGTTTACATATAAGCCCAAAACAAAGTACCAACCAAACTATTACTAGCCCAACAATCTACCCCTTGGTTTGTATCTTCATCTTCAATCGTGCTCAAGAATATTCGCATCTGCCTCCTTGTAAGCACCAGCCCAAAAAACCGTTCGGATAATCGACCCAACCATGTATGTATACTCTTTAGCTGTTGGCTCGTACAACGACTGAGCCATGATCTGAAATTTGCTAAGAGTTTTAATATCCTTTTCTCCGAACTTCAGTAAATCACGTGGATCAACGAGTCGAAACTGCACTTTTCGTAGACGGATAACAACCATTGCTATCTCACCATCATACATCCAGAACTTCATCTCATCTAAGGCACCATCAGGAATTCTGGTAGATAGAAGAATATGACCTGCCTTCTTAGTTGCCGGCCACATAACATTGACCATTGTCTTCCCCGTCTTCGGATCTCAGACCCCTTTTGATTTCTTTAAAAATGACTCAGCGATAGTCATATTCGGGAATCCTCGATCAACTTTATTCCTCAGGAAGTTCCAGAAATCTATAGCCTTCTTGTCATTGTTAGGGTTGTGAAAGGGAGCATTAATAAGGTCACTGAGATCAACCTTTGTCCAAGATCCAAAGTCTTTCATTTTCTTGTAATATATCTGTATTCCTGGACCTTGTTTTCACCCACCACATAGCTTTATCAATATCAAAACCCCAAGACATTACCCCGGATTGATCACCATATTTGTTGGAAAAACCTTTTTGAAGTTCAAGAATAAACTTCTCTGGGTGATCGGGAGATTCCACGTTCTGATTCTAATTCTTCATGATGAGGATCTTCTTTTGAAGCCTTTCAGATTGTTCGTCTATTCTTGTAGGGGCAGCAAGGTATTGTTCCAGTGCATCAGAAGTGTCAATGTTTGAAGCAGGATGCACACTCGAACTACTACCTTGACTATCAGCAGGAGTCTTTGCAGCAATATCCTCAACGCTTTTGTATTCATCTCCGAACTTTTGAATAAGCTTTTGTTGGAGGTCCAGGTATAATGCAGTGAGGCCACCCATGTTAGCTTAAAGCTCATTGATCTTAAAGTCTTTATCAGAGTTACTAGCTTCAAGCTCTTGTATTCGTACATCCTTCACAACCGAGTCTTGCTCAAGTTCAAAGACTCATTGTTGTAAGGACTGTACATCAACAGGTTCATCATCCAGAGTGATCCCTTTGCGTTTTTCCTGCAAAAATTTACCTTGCACGGCAAGAATAGCAATCTTATCAGCATCGCTGGAACTTTATTTACCAACCAGATTAGATGATCCTGATGTCTCGTCAGCATATGAATATCAGCCTCAAACTCGAACTCGTGAGCAATATCATCAAAGATCTGTTCTTGAGTCTGAGGTGCAGCACTAGATGGACTTGTATCAACATGAGTCTCAGTAGGTTCTGACTCATGTTCTTGTTGTTGGCTCGTTGGTGAAGTTTCAGTAACAAGCACACCCGGTCTTGGATCTTTCTTTCTTCGTTTTCATGGAATGAGATCATTGGCTGGTTCTTCAGGAAGATCTTTATCTTGTATCACAGTGACTGATTGAGGAGGTTTCAATGCAATCGACTGGAGCTGAGCTTTAAACGTTTTAAAGTCTTTCAACTAATCAGCACTAGGTATAATATGTTCTTCTTGTTCTCGATGCTCGATCTCCATGTGCTGTAATGGAGAACTTTCTTGCCCATCGTCATCAAAAATAGTCTCATATGAAGCAGTGAACCTCTGACTAGGTGTCACTTGCTCTTCAGCAATCGAGGCACTGGCACCAGCAGGGGTAGCCTCAGTTTCAGCGAACTTCCCAAACTTGGCAAGTTCGTGAAGGCCTTTGTATACGAATTTCACCCCCTTTTGAGATTGCTTCATCAACCCAAAGGTTTTGGGGCCCATAGCTTTCAAGTCGAGTCTTTCTACAGATTTGACAAGATCTGGGTAGTGTGAGTCAAAGATCATCTGGTACATCATAAACAACTCCTTCTTCTTCCCTTTGAGGTTACTCATCATCTCATCGAACACAAACTTTGAGTAATTGTAATTCCAGTCCATGATCAGAGCAACCACAGACGACATATGAATGTGGTTGATCTCGTCTGAGCCCCCTTTCGTCCTAAGACACACGTGAAGAACGTGTGAATCAAGAACCTCCAGTAAGAATGGAACAGTTTCTTAATAGCTAGAGGGTCAGATCCTTCATATCTCATTCTTAGTGCAACCTCAGTTACGACATCAGTGGGAAACTCAGTTGGATAGTCGGGTTGATCGCCGAATAGTAGAACTTCACGAATGATGTCCTCTGAAATGACGACAGGCTTCTTTTGAATCTTAGAGTCAATTTTTACGACTCCCCTGGCACGCCGTTGATTAATGGAGGCGTTGTTCCGGAAATCCGTCACCATTTTTTTTGCAAATAACAGGAGTTTCTCGTATAGCGTGAGAAATCCTGTACGTGTTAAGGCCCACAATCATGGATTTGAATTATTTGTGCACCAGGGGTGGATCATACAAGCATCCAGCAATATTTTGAGTATCTACAAACTTCAATGGTGCTTGATCAGCCATAACTACAACAAACGAGTCAAGTTAATAGAACGTTCATTTAACTTAACAATCATTCAATATTATAAGGACAAATATCAAATTGACAAAGAACAAGGACCAAGAATGTTATTAGATAGTATTGGTCATTCAATGTAAATTAATGTCAATTTAAGTTAGTTTTCGGTCCAAAGTTGTGTTTATTGTCCAACAAAGTCCAAATCCACCGAGACCAAGAGTTCTCTGTCACTCAGAATAGGTTCTTGGTCAACAAGTCAACCGAGAACCCTTGAAATTTCAAGTGAACTCAAGAGTTCTCTGTTTGGCCACATGTTTTCGGTCAAACGTTCCGAGAACCTTAGATACTTAAATCTCGGCCAGGAAAACTCTTTGAGTTTCTCCTCAAAGTATGGGTCATCTTCACCACAACGCTAAAACCACCATTTATGATGAAACCACCAATCTCAAACACTTACAAACATCATAATCTTTATCCTAATTATAACATGAGTAACAATCATTTGTCAATTCCATCCATACACTATCCACAATAGACCGAAAAGGCCCCCCTTTTCATTCATTTACCTGTTAATTAACGATGATCACGAAACTAACTTGAACGATAAGAACTGAGAGATTTGAAGATCAAGAAGACCAGGGGTTTTCGGCTGGAGAGTATTACGCTTTGATTTTTAAAATGATGGAACCAATAATGCAAATCAAACCTTTAATATATCAAAACTTTTAAAAATGGGCCGAGAACCCTGATGGGCCGAAAATGGCTTATGAGACTTGATCAGTTCATCAAGTCCAAACAAGCCATTAATGGGCCACGTGGGCTGAAAAACAGTTTCTATACCCAGCATGGGTTTGATCCATTGTTCATTAAAAATTTGATCCCTTATAGCATCCGTTTCGACAAGTGTAATTAAGAGGTAAAAATAAAATAGATAAAAATTATAAAGATTAAAAAACAAACAAAAATATAAATAATGAAACAAAAATTATATAATCACTCGGTCTACTTGTAATTTAACAAATTTTTTGGATCAGATTTCAAGTTCGATAAACACACAACCTCTTAAGAAAATATCCGAACATGGAATCATATTTATTAAGATACTTTCACAATGATACATGTTCAGCATTATTATGACATAAAGAGACAGGTTGATAGAAAGTATAATGCACTTAGCATTATTTTCATTGCATCAGTGATACGAATTAGGTTCAATTTGGCATAAATCTTAGATGAACATCACTCATGGACCTATGATGTCTCTTATCTCTTCTCAAATCGTATTTGGTTTTCCCCAGATTAGCCCAATTTGACTCCAACCCCCTAATGCTTGATCAAAAGATTTTCTCTATACAAACAAAAAATTAAGCTTCAAGGTTGAACATTGGTCTTACAAGCCATCCGGACTTATAGGCCTTGCATTCAGGGTGTTTAGGACATATTTGAATGTCCCACCCTTGTAGTTCTAGTTTGACCCTTTAAGCTTTGGAAAAACGAATTTAATAACATAATAGTGTCTAATAACAAGTTTTTTTTAACAAAACAAACACATAATATTTTTGGAGATCAAAACACTAACGGGCTCGTGTATGAGTGGGTAATTACTTTTCTGCCTATCATTCGGAGAGATATATCCGGAGACATGCACATTTCTTCAAAATGACTCTCCACAGTAAGTTTAGCATATTTAGTTTATATCACTTCAACTTTTACGCATCATGGAAAGCTACCATGTAAATCAATGACTGTTCTAAAGCCTTTTAAGCCTTTTAACTTCACACCTTAGGCACACAGAATCAATTTTACTATCATTTTCCATAGGTTGGATCAATTTTCATATGAAAATATTTAAAGCTTCTAAAAAGCTCTTAACTGAATAATCATATTACTTCCCTTTAAATTATTGAAGACGATTTAAAACTCATCGCCCCAGTCACTTTGAGTTTCCAGTTAAATGCCATATTGTATGTCCACAAGTGGTTAACAGGACCAAACACATATATATAAATACATGTCCCTCAAACTTTGAGTAACCGACATAATTTTAAGTGAAAGAATTAAAATAAAAAACACACCACAATCACCCCAGTTGCTTTCAGTCTTTAGGTGAATGGCTATCATGTATGTCTACGAGTAGATGACATGACCAAACATATTCAAGTATACGTCCTTCAAACTTAAGCAACCGACATAATTTTAAGCGAGATTGTTAAAGAGTAAATTTTATTATTGAATATATATGTATATATATATATAGGGGATGGATCTTGCGAGAAGTGATATTACAGCGAGAAGTGCGAGAAGTGAAGGTATAACTCCATTAATCCATAATTTCATTCAATTTCATATGATGTTCCATACATATATGTAGGTTGGTTGTATTTATGTCTTAATTACACATTCAAACCTACCTACAAACATATAAATGTACCGAGCCACATTCAAACCTATGTACCTACACACATACAAACATACATACATATATACAAACATACGTACACATATACAAACATACGTACCTACACACATACATATGCACCTACACAACGCACCTACATATAAGAAAGAGAGTGCAATTAGGGATTAATGGAGTTACACCTTCACTTCTCGCACTTCTCGTTGTAAAAAAACTTCTGAAGCACTCACACTCTTTTTGAATTTTTGAATTTTCAATAGAACACACACATACTCTTTTTGAATTTTTGAATTTTCTCCCCCTAAATTTACGCAACAAAATTTTTAAGAAAAAAAATATTTATATACAAATTTAACCTCAAAAAAAAGATTCAATCATCTAACCGAAGCATTTTAAGGAACCCCGCAAGCACATTAAATCTGGATGTTCCGACCGTTTTTGTAAATAAGTCTGCCACATTATTATCAGTGTGAACTTGCTCAAGATGAATGAATTTATGGTCATAACAGTCACGAGTAAAATGAATTTAATGTCAATGTGCTTGGTTTTTGAATGCTGAACAAGATTTCTAACAATAGCAATAGAAGCATCATTATCACAGAAGATTGGGGTGTCAAGAAATTCCAAATCATAATCCAGCAATTGATGTTGCATCCAGATAACCTGTGAGCAGCAAGCTGACGCAACAACATATTAGCCTCGGCAGTGGGCTTGGACACCGTTTGTTGTTTCTTGCACCGCAGATGAGTCGGTCACCCAAGAATTGACAACCAGCAAATGTAGATTTCCTGTCAATATCATCTCCACCGTAATTGCTATCAGCAAAAGCATATAAGTCAAAATCTGAGTTTTTGGGATAACAAAGACCTAGCTTTGGTTGCCCTTTCAGATATCTAAAAATGCATTTAACAGCAGTTAAACGAGAGAGTTTAGGATTATCCTGGAAACGAGCGCATTAATAGAAAGCAAACATGATGTCAGGGAGACTGGCGATGAGATAATCCGATCATTGACCGATAGTACATTTGATCTACGGGATTCCCTTCAGGATCAGAAGAAAGAAGAGGTCTCTCGCCCATAGGAGTTGTTGCGCTCTTAGAATCTTGAAATTCGAACTTTGCATGCATGTCTTCAACGTACTTTCCTTGATGTAGCAAAATTCCCGTCGAACTCTGACGAACCCGTAATCCCAAAAACGTTGTCTTCTCCCCAATGAACTCATTTCAAATCTCTTTTTCATGACTTCTTCAAATTCAGAATAGAGTGCAGTACTGGTAGACCCGAAGATGATGTCATCCACATATATTTGAACTAGGATTAAATATTTCCCAACAATTTTAAGGAACAGAGTCTGATCAATGGTTCCTCTCTTGTAATCAAGCCCAGAAGATGAGCCGTCAAAGTTGCATACCACGCTCGAGGCGCTGATGAACACCATACAGTGCTTTATCTAGCTTGTAAACATGGGTTGGATTCTTTGAGTCAACAAACCCCGGTGGCTGATCAACATAAATCTCCTCCTTGACTTCTCCATACAAAAATGTTGTTTTGACATCCATCTGATAACCCGTGAATCCCATGTAGGAAGCATATGCCAGAAAAATCCGAATGGCCTTAAGTCGAGCCACCGGAGCATACACTTTAGTTAATCTAAGCCTTCAACCTGACGAAAACCACGAACGACGAGCCATTCTTTGTTTCGAATGATAACCCCCGTATCATCTTGCTTGTTGCGGAAAACCCATCTTGTATCTAACACTTTCTTTCCAACTGGCAACTCGACCAATCTCCAAACTTTGATCTTATCAAATTGACTCATGCATGGCATCTACCCAGCTTGGTTCATGTAGTGCCATTTCCACTGACTTAGGCTCTATCTGAGAGATAAAACAGGAAAACAAACAGCTGTTGATGTGTCCAGTCTAACTTATGGTAGACACGCCTGTTTCAAGAGGACCTATAACATTGTCAATTGGATGATCTCGTTGAAGTCTTGACAGAATTGAATGCTCGGGAACAGAACGTGTGGAGGGTAAATTTGATGGATCTTCAAGGATTTCAGTAAGAGGATTTTTCCATCCAGATGTCTCCGTACTGTGTGAGTACGAGGTACTAGCAATGCATTCATTAGGTATGACATCTGGGAATAGAGTGCTTCCAAAGACTTGACGAATCTAACTCTCCCCCTCAACTGATATAGCATTGACAGCAGGTGCTGGTGAAGACACAGTTTGGGTAACGTCTTCTTGTTGATTGTCTGATAGTGGCTAAGTGGTATCCACTAATTCTAAAGGATCAATACCCAGCACTGGAGACATGTGAGAGTCAACAGGTGAATCTTCTTCCTCATCAGCAGATTTTAAAACACCAGCACCCAAAATTTCTGTATCGACAACAGGAAATACATTGAAAGGTTTAAAGAGTTCATTATAATCAAATAACCAGTCAGGACCAACACGATCATCAGTCTTGTTTTCTTCCAGCCAACACACATCATATGATTCCACTATCTTCTTAGTTGACTTGTTGTAGACTCTGTAGGCAGTGCGACCAACATATCCAACAAAAAAAAAAATCATCAGCCTTGGCTCCAAACTTTGGAGTCGATTCAAGATTCAGCAAAGTACATGGGCAACCAAACGCCCGAAAATGCGCAACTGTGGGCTTGTGATCATAGACAATCTCATATGGAGTCTTCATTTGAGATTTTTTTATCAGCACTTGATTTTGAACATAACATGCCGTGTTTACAGCCTCTGCCCAAAAGAACAATGGCAGCTTTGAATCACACAACATAGTTCTTGCCGCCTCAATAAGAGTTATGTTCCTTCTTTCAGCGACACCATTTTGTTGAGGTGTCTGAGCTGAACTGTACTATCGAAGCACCCCCTTTTTGGCACAAAAATAATTAAGTGTTGAATTCTTGAATTCCGTGACATTGTCACAGCGAATACCTTTCAACTTTAAGTTGAGCTGATTTTCCATAAGCAACAAAAAGCGTTTAATCAACTTTTGCAGTTTCACTCTTCCTTGACAAGAAAAACACCTAAGTGAAACATGAGTACTCATCAGTAATAACAAGACAATATGAGCTGCGAGTTAGACTTTAAACATGAACAGGACCGAACAGATTCATATGCAGCAATTGAAAAACTGATGAGATAGTGTTTACGAGTTTTGGCTTGTGAGATTTATGATTGTGTTTACCCAAGGTACAAGCCACACATTTTTCAATAGTAAAAAATCTTTGACATGTAAACCACGCACCATGTCGTTTTTAGCAAGACAGTTTAGATTTTTAATGTTTGCATAACCAAGACGACGATGCCAAAGCATGGCATTATGTTCTGACACTTTTAAAAACAAGCAGGTTATTTCATCGGGAACATTTTTGTTCATGCCGATCACATAAGCGTTATCTTTTCTCTGTGATCTAACAAGAACCCAATCCACTGCTATGATGATGCCAGGTTTTAGAATCAAACACTCTTTGTTTGTAAAATGCGTTAAAAAAACCTTTATCACAGATCTGCGAGAAGCTCAATAGACTATGTTTCAACCCATGAACAAAATTAACATTTTAAAACCTTAAAACACCGTTACTTACAGTACCCTTCTGCACAATCTTCCCTTTATCTCCTCCCGCAAAGGAAACATACCCACAGTTAAAGATTTGAATGTCGTGTAGTTGGGAAATGTCTCTTGTCATGGGCCTGGAACAGCCACTATGTTTGATCCCCTGATTTACACTCGTTCTAATCAATAACTTAGATCTGATCCAGATCTATATGTTGATATTAATTAAACGGATCTAACTCTTTTTTATACCTTAGTTTGATTGTTATGTAATATATATTATCAATAATATTAATCGTGAAGCTTGAGAGAGAGAGAGCGAATACTTTAACCTTTCTGAATATAATTAGTTCTCTCAAAACTTCTCTTTTTACAAGTGAATAGTGGTTCACTATATATAGAAGACGATCTGGTTCGCTAACATCCCCTAGCGAACCAGCTTCCCCTTCGTTAACTAAATTAACTTAACGAACTACCCCCTGATTCGTTAACATCCCCTAACGAATCAGGAGGGAATACATTATAACGTCCTAGTTCGCTAACATTCCTAGCGAACTAGACTTAACCTTAACGAACTAGTCTTAGTTCGCTGACATTCCCTAGCGAACTAGTCTGTCTCAGATAAATTAACCAACCACATCGGATCGATTATCTTGATGAGCTCAGTCTGTAGTCCTCGACCACGAACAATAACGGCCTCGCCAGTACGATTGTCATAGTACCAACGGTTGAAAGACAGATAAATATCTTGCGGCATTGTCTTCACAGGAACTCTTTTCATTGTCTTTGGTGGCTTCACTTTCAAAACAAGTTTCTTCCAGCCGGTCCTTGGATCAATCTCATCAGTACGTTTACGTCTTGGGACCTGGGGCTTGAAGAACTTGAAGCCATGATTGACCTCGAACAGTAAGTGTTGATGAAACCACTCAGCAGTTCGGTTGCCCCCACGATTGATAAATGGACGTCTCGCGAGGGTGCGTACATCCCAACACGGTAATGTTAACACATCCATTATCCTCTCGTAATATTGCACACCTTTTTCCCATTTCACAATACATACCTTAAGGTCTGAATCATAAAGCCAGGAGACAATATCACCATGTACCTTAGAAACTGTCTTGAAGGTAGTCCTCTGATTTGCCTCAATCCATGCAGCAGCGACATCCTTTCTTTCTTTATCTACATACCGAAAAGCACTGATGACCTTACCCACTTTCTGGCGTTTGAACCATCTTTCAATGTCATCATCAGTCACTTCTTTGAGTGAAGGAACCGTTCGCTGCACAATCTTCTCCAAATCATCCTCAGTTTCTTTAATTACGTCTTCATGAAATACCGGAGCACCTTGATCAACATTTGCGTGTTGATACAAGTCCGGGTACTCTTCAGCAGTAACATCCTCCATTTCAATCTCCTCGTTCTCATAAATAAAGTCTGTATTCATAAATACTGGATCATATACCCAATAGTATCATCACCAATCATTGGTGCAACATAAACCTCATCAAGACAATATGAACAGTCAGGATGAACTGATCCCAAATGTGCACGAAACCGAGGTTCCTATTTGGGAAAGTCACTGAACTTCATCAATCTTGGACATTTAGAATGTGAACCTATCTCGGTATCAAGTTGCAACATCTGTTGCATCAACATATTTTGAGACGCCAATGCATACATACCAGCCATCTTTGAAAATAAACAAATAATAAAATATCTTAACGAATCAATGAACAGTAATAGGGAACTGTGAACAGTTGTAGCGAATCAAGACTTAACGAATCAAGTCTTAACGAATAAGGAGAATAGGTTAACGAATCAAAAGTCAACTAAGCGAGTCAACTTTAACGAATCACCCAAATGGCGAAACAGATAACGAATGTGATAAAGGCTTAACGAATCACAAGTCAACTTAACGAATTGACTAAACGAATTGACCAAGTCAACTTAACGAATTGATCAAGCGAATTGACCAAGTCAACTTAACAAATTGATCACACGAATTGACCAAGTCAACTTAGCGAATTACTAAGGAGTGCTTAGCGAATTAAGATAACGAATCAGCTACAGTTGATAGCGAATCAACACTATAGCGAATTATAATATAACGAATCAGGTTGTTACAACCGTTTGTAACAAACTTGATTCCTTTCTGCCACGTGGCAAAAAGTTGTTAGAGCACAAATTCCAAGACAAACACGTGTCAAACGAATCAGTTATCTAGTTAACGAACTAGATAACACGAATTAATTAACTCACACGAATCAGTTAGCGAACTGATTAGCGAATGGCACGAATTGATAGCGAATCAAGTTAAAGACGTAGCGAATCGCTTGAAACTTTATAGCGAATTGCATTCATCTTCAAATCTTCAAATATTCAAGAACAAATTTCCAGAAATATGAAGTTCAAACCCAGAAACATATCAATTTCAGATTCGTAATACTCACTCAATTCTTAACCAATCTTAACAAATAAAATACCAAACTCTTCGTAATAACAACACGAATTCACATCAACTCATCTCGTAATCGATTAACACCATACACAAACCAATTTCGACCAAAACAATACCCCTGTTCACGGACTCAAACCGAAAGCACAATACACATCACAAATCCAATTCACAATCCAATTCCACACAATTGAACCTCAATAATACCTTAACTAAACCAGATTCACTCTAATCCATCCAGATTCAATCCAAAACAACCCAAATTGATTTAAATTCAATCCAAACAGAAAAATAACACAAAAACTATAACAATAACAATCAAACCAAGTGAATTGAGCCCCGAAAGCTCTGATACCACTTGTCTGATCCCCTGATTTACACTCGTTCTAATCAATAACTTAGATCTGATCCAGATCTATATGTTGATATTAATTAAACGGATCTAACTCTTTTTTATACCTTAGTTTGATTGTTATGTAATATATATTATCAATAATATTAATCGTGAAGCTTGAGAGAGAGAGAGAATACTTTAACCTTTCTGAATATAATTAGTTCTCTCAAAACTTCTCTTTTTACAAGTGAACAGTGGTTCACTATATATAGAAGACGATCTGGTTCGCTAACATCCCCTAGCGAACCAGCTTCCCCTTCGTTAACTAAATTAACTTAACGAACTACCCCCTGATTCGTTAACATCCCCTAACGAATCAGGAGGGAATACATTATAACGTCCTAGTTCGCTAACATTCCTAGCGAACTAGACTTAACCTTAACGAACTAGTCTTAGTTCGCTGACATTCCCTAGCGAACTAGACTGAACATAGCGAATTAGATAAATAAACATTAAATATTACATTAAAATAATCAAATAAACATTAAGGATAATTACAAAGACTCAAGACGCAAAACCATGCACTAACACACTATCAACACACAAAGGTCTGATGATATTCCTCCATAGTTGTTCCCGCACGATGTGCGAGATCAGTTAGTTTTTCCATGGTAGCACTGGGTGAACCTGATTCATCTAAACTTGTCACGGGTTGCCATGGCATGTCTTCCCGGTTATCTAATATAGAATTTGATAGCTTGATCACCGGAGATTTAGGCAACCATTCATATCTAGTTTTAGAAGATTTACTGTTGTTTGTATGAATGGATGACTTAATCTCTGGTTTGTGAGTGGGAGACACATATGACTTTGTCTTCCTAACTTGTTTCGGTCCAAAAACCGAGTTGGCTCTTGAGACCGAAGCATAGTTTCTCTTACCTTTTCGAAACGTGTTAGGCTTGGTCTAATGAGGACTAAACCTACCAATTTTGTTTCTTTTCCAGTCACCGTCAGAGGGATTTGCCATATAATACCTTGATTCTCTTTGATGGATATTTCGAGGCATATAGCTTTGATAAAATCCATAATATGGGACATATGAACAGTGCGGACAATTTCTAGCAGTATGACCAGGAGTGCCACAATTAAAACATGTTTGACGTTTTATGTGGAATTCATTGTGGCCAACTCCTTGTCTGGACCTGTTGTGTGAGCTAGTTTGCTTTACTTGGCGTTTACCACCTGATTTATTGCTTGGTCTATCACAATTTTGAACATTTGAACTTCCTTCTTTAACAAATTTAGGTGATGGACATTTATTAGGATTCTTATTTTCATCATATTCATCAAATTTATTCGTAAACACACCACCAGATTTCAAAGTTTTAAAGGAATCAACCACACAATTGTCTTTGCTCTTAAAAGTAGAGCCCACAAAAACAGTTGAAGTCACATAATTCAAAGCAGGTAAATTTAAAGAAACATGAGAATTAAAGTCTTTATTATTCAAAACAAGCGAATCATCATCCTCATCAGTCCAATCCTCAACAATTACTTCATATGCACATGAAGTAAAAACATTAGTATCATTCACCCCTGAGGTTGATTTAGTGGATTTCACTAAGTCAAGATCCCCTTTGCTATTTTCAGCTGGTTTACCATACTGCATGTTATGAAACTTTTCTTCCTGCTCTTTGGTAGAGGAAGTGCAGTATATTTGTCATTATATGAAGGAGGTACGCTACTGTACCCTATGCCTTCACCGGAGTTTCCTTTCCAACATAATTTTCT
Organism: Bidens hawaiensis; assembly: GCF_021521415.1. Lineage (NCBI taxonomy): Eukaryota > Viridiplantae > Streptophyta > Magnoliopsida > Asterales > Asteraceae > Bidens > Bidens hawaiensis. Next base: position 103,870 of record NW_027496404.1, on the reverse strand, counting down.
GTTTGGCATCAAGGTGGTGATAGCATTTTATACTAAAAGCATATTGAAGTCTAGAAAAATCCCTTTTTCTATGCTTCAATTTTATCTTTGAAAGCTTTCTCATTCTTCTTAAGATTAAAATTTTCAGATTTTATTCCTTCCATTTCTCTAAGCAAGTTACTGTAATGGGATTTGTATAGATCTACTTTATTAATAAAAGCTTGAGAACAGAATTGGGAACTTACCTCGGATGAGCTAGGAGGGATGAAGGCCGTGAAAGCAAATTGAAGTTCCTTTACTTGTTCCCCAGCAGCATTCTCTTCTTCAGCAATTTCAATTTGAGATAAGTTTGCAGTCTGATTATTGATGCTGAGAGCTGCCAACTGATTATTCCAAGAGAATTGTTGAGTCACCAAACCTCTCTCACCCTCACCAGCACTTGCAGCATTTTGTCCTCTTGCATTTCCCACCAGAACCATTGCCCTTTCTCTGTTTCATTCCTTAGCAGGGTTAGTGCATTCACGAGCAAAATGACCCGGCTCGTGATAGTTGTAACACCTCAAAGTATCGTTATTAAATCCCACCTTCTGATCAGCTAGCACATTCCAGTTGTTTCTCCTTGTTCTCTTAGTAAATTTCTTTGCACGAAACACTGTCATGGCGATTTGCCAAGAGATGTTCATTTCCTCTACATCATCAAGATGAATTTGATCCAGCTCAGCAGCTACAACTGGTTGAACCAGATCTCCGGAAAGAAAGACGTTGTAGAAATTCATGAACCCTGCTATTATAGAGATGTTTTCCTGAGTCTCCTTAGAAATTGAGGGAATCTGACTGGGAGACTGACTGGAAAAGGCAGCAGATGACTGTGGCTTAACAATAGAAGCAGATGGTTGAGCAGGTTGAGGAAAGAACACATGAGATGGTTGTGGTGGTACCTGTGAGAATTTACCCTGAGCCGACTTGAACATGGAGAAATTGTTCTGAGGTTGATACTACAGAGTATATTGCCTTGAGAAGCCTTGAACATTGAGAAGCTGTCTTGTGAGATGAGTGCATTGTTAGAAGTAGCACTATAGCTGGCTGCAGTGTAGGAGTTAGCATGGTTTATGGCATGTTGCTTGTCATTCATGTCACAAGCATTGATGATTGCCATGACTTATAACAAAGTAAGCCTGTTGAGATCCTTTGTCTTCTTAATCATCGCAACATTCATATCCCAGCTTTGAGGCAGGTAATTAACTAGTTTATTGTTTGTCTCAGCAGCGGCCAGATTAATATTAGCAGATCTCATCTCAGTCACTAGATATATGAACCTCTGCAGCTATGTTTCCAAAGATTCTCCCAGAATATGATTAAACATGTTGAACTTCTGTCGCAAGAAATCTTTACGGCTTCTCCTCGTGTCCTCATTACCCTCATACACTTCAATCAGGGCTTCCCACAATGCCTTAGCAGAATGTAATTCCCTAAATCCAAAGGCAATCTCGGGTGAAAGAGCCATGGTTAAATTAGCAAGCGCCTTGTCGTCCTCTTCAACCTTTTCAAAATCAACATCATCATACAATTCAACAAGTTTCACAACAACTTCTTCAGAATTTTCACGTTGATACGTGATAGCTTGAGGGCCTCTGACAATACTTCTCCAAATCTTGGCATCTTTCATTTTCACGTATTTTTCAAACCTGAACTTCCACTCGGCAAACCCCTCATGATACAGTAAATGAGGTACACGAGTAGCAGTTCCCATTATTGAATCCAGTTATTGATGCAGTGCAACATTAGTTGAGCTATTTGTTATTTGGTCCATTTTGAAGAAGAATGATAAGCTAGTCCAGTTTTCAAGTCCAAATACTCTTATTAGTTATCCTAAAGCCCAATACAGTCAGGCCTAGTTTTAGAATCCCAGCCAAGAACTAGCATTGACCGAGACCCACGAAAGTTGACCGAGATCAGCTAAACGTCAACTGAAAACGCCACACTTTGACCGAGAACTGTCCAAGATCACCGAGAACCCTATTTGTTGATCGAAAGAGACCAAAGATCAGCAGAGAACACTAAAACTTTGACCGAGAATTCACAAATTTCACCGAAAACGACTTGATTGTGGCCGAAAACGATGAATTCTTCCGGAGAACTAAGAAATCTTGCCAAGAACTTCCAAAGATCCCAATGAGGCTTTGACCAGGTATTTGTGGTAACAGAATAAATCCCGAACACTCTGGGATTTGAATTTTAACTTCCCCAAGTTATCACAACAACCCCTCGAAGAACACGAAGAACAGTTGTTCTTCAATTTCCAGAATTCTTCAAAGTTCCACGAACAAAAACTCAACCTTGAATCAATGATATCACCTTAAGCGAGTCTAGATTAGGTCAATAGGCTCTAATACCATGTGTAAGTCCCTTATACGGATCTTTCAAAGTGATATCAAACTATCTCGTTGTTAAGCCGAAATTAACAAGAGATGATTCAATGTTAAACGATTAAACACACGAGGAACACAAGCAAAATGCTTCAAAACACACGTATTATTACGTCTGGTGCTTAAGCACAATGTTACACAATAACTCGTTCACTAAACGTTATGAATGCCCAACCTTACAATAACCTAGTTACAATGTATGTATAGGCACTACACCCTAGCCCAACACAAACCAAAAGCCCACAAAAATCCAAGAGATCTCGGTTTACATAAAAGCCAAAACAAAGTACAAACCAGACTATTACTAGCCCAACAATTAGCATTCAGATTCTCATAGTACGCTGCATCAGTTGGTATCATAGCCGAATTCCAGGCTCAAAAATGCCTTTAAGGAGAAGCAGACCAATCGATGAGGTTTATGAACGAGAGTTGGAACAACGCTTTATGGAACAGGTGGAGTAATGATTGGATCAAGTGGTCGATCAATTGACTGATCGAATGGCTGACTTGATGAATCGTAGAAGGTTGGCACCTATAAACAGGGATGGTCGTGCCTTTGATATACCATTTTTTTGTGATGATGGTTCGTCTTCCGAAGAGGTTCACAAGAGGAAACCAAGGCGATAACAAGAAGATGGCAACCGGCGTTGGTATGCGAAATGATTCCTAGAATTTAATGGGACTAGCTTGGATCCGAAAGGGTTCAGTGATTGGCTTGCCACTGTAGAGGAGTTGTTTGAATTCAAAGATGTGCCAGAAAATATGCGGGTGCCTTTGATCGCTACCGGGCTACGTGGGAGGGCATCAGCATGGTGGCAACAATTGAAGCTGACACGAAACAGACTCGGGAAGTCAAGAATTGTGACATGGGCCAAGATGAAGGTCCAACTTTTTGCATCAAAACATTCAACGGTTGATGTATCAATGTTTGCAGAATTTGAAGCAGGGATCCAGATCGTTTGATGATTATACAACCGAGTTTTACCAATTGGTTGCTCGTAACGATATTCAAGAAACCGATGAACAACTCGTTGCTCGGTATATTGGGGGGTTTAAGGGTTCAAATTGAACTCGGTAAATCTTTTTGATCCATTAACAAACCCAGAGGCACACTAACGGACATTGGCTTTTGAAACCAAAAACCGTCGGGTGGGCGGTTCGTAGTCATCAGCCCCTACTGGAGGAGATTCGGGGTCGGGTGGTGGAGGACATCGTGTCATTCCTAGTCAACAAAATCCGGGGTTTACCAATGCCGGTTCATGTTCTGAGGGGGCTAGTAATAGCGGGGTGAAGTGTTTCAAGTATGGTGAGACAGGCCATCGTCAAGTTGACTGTAAACAAGCTGGTAAGAGGCATTTGTTTGATGAATCTGAGGATGAACAGTATGCAGATTATGAAAAAGCCCCAGAGTATGATGAAGAACCTGAGTACGAGGAAGAGGTTGTGACCGGTGATATGGGGGTGAACTTGGTGGTTAGGCGTTCTTGCTATACACCAAAAGCAGATGGTGATGATTGGCTAAAGCATAACATATTTCACTCCACGTGTACTATCTTGGGGAAGGTTTGCACCTTTGTTATTAATTCTGGAAGTTATGATAACTTGATCTCAGAAGAGGCAGTTCGTAAGCTTGCTTTGAAAACAGAGAGTCGTCCCAAACCGTATAAGCTACAATGGCTTAAGAAGGGAGGCAAGATAACGGTATCCAAGCGAGCTCTTGTTTCTTTTTCTATTCGTACAACATATAAAGATGATATTTGGTGTGATGTAGTTGCTATGGATGCATGTCATTTATTGTCGGGTAGGCATTGGGAATTTGATCGTAGTGTTCAACATAACAGGCGTTCAAATACTTACAGTTTTATGTATGGTGGTGTGAAGCTAACTCTTGTTCCTAGCAAGCCAAAAGAGTTGGTAACGAAGCCGTTTGGTAATTATTTGACTATTAGCCAGTTTTAAGAGAAGTTAAAAGATACAGAAACAGTTTTTGTGTTGATAGGGAGGGAAGTGTATGAGGAGACTGAAATTCTTGAAGCTATGGCTCCATTATTTGATGAATTTGTTGATGTCTTTCCTGATGAATTCCCGGATGGTTTGCCCGTGTTGCGTGACATCCAGCACCATATTGATTTGGAACCATGTGCCCAACTGCCTAATAAGCCACACTACAGGATGAGTCCTAATGAGCATGAGGAGTTGCGCAGGCAGGTTGAAAACTTGATTTCTATAAGGTATGATCGGGAAAGCATGAGTCCATGTGTTGTCCCTACCCTGTTGACCCCCAAGAAGGATGGAACATGGCGTATGTGTGTTGATAGTCGTGCCATCAATAAGTTACTGTCAGGTACATATTTCCAATTCCTCGACTTAATGATTTGCTTGACCAGATAAGTGGTGCCACTATTTTCATGGAACTGGATTTAAAGAGTGGGTACCATCAAATTCGCCTTAGGCTGGGTGATGAGTGGAAAACCGCCTTCAAGACTCGTGAAGGGTTGTATGAGTGGTTGGTGATGCCTTATGGTTTATCTAATGCCCCCAACACTTTTATGCGAGTCATGAACCAGCTGTTAGGCCCTTTATCGGTAAATTTGCGGTGTTGTATTTTGATGATGTTGTCATTTATAGTGCTAATGTTAGTGAACGTGTTAGCCATATACGACAGGTTTTGACCATATTTCGCAAAGACAGTTTGTATGAAGACAAGAAGAAGTGTGTCTTCATGGTCTCAGAAGTTCTTTTTTTGGGGTATGTTGTTTCTGGGGAATACAGGTAGACGAGTCTAAAGTTGCAGCTATTAAAGAGTGGCCAACCCCAAACTCAATAAATGAAGTACGAATTTTCCATGGTCTTGCTTCATTCTATAGGTGATTCATACGAAATTTCAGTTCCATCATGGAACCAGTGACAGACTGTATGAAAGGGAAGACCTTTATGTGGAGTGAAGATGAGCTTTTCAGTTAATCAAAGAAAAACTTACAATGACGACGATTCTAGTATTACCAAACTTTTCTCAAGCTTTTGAGCTACATACAGATTCCTCACAGGGTGGAATTGGGGCAATTCTAAGTCAAGGGGGGCTTCCCGTTGCCTATTTCAGTGAAAAGTTGACATGTGCTAAGCTTCGTTATAGCACTTATGTTATTGAGTTTTATGTAGTGGTTCAGGCTATGAAACATTGGCGTCACTACTTGTTCCATAAGGAGTTTGTTCTTTTTCCGAATCATCATTCCTTGAGGCATATTTGTAGTTAGGACAAGGTGTCTCATAAGCACGCAAGATGGATGGCTTTCTTAGAAAAATTTAATTTTCTGGTGAAACACAAGTCTGGGGTTTCAAATCGGGTGGCAGATGCTTTGAGTAGGTGTAGACACCTTCATGGAACAGCTAATGGTGGGCCCTTATTATTTTGTTGTTTAGTAGGATGTGCAATCTGAGAAAAGGTCAGATTTTCTAGTGTATGGAGGTTTCCTTTTCAAGGGAAATCAATTGTGTATTCCAGATTCAAGTCTTCGTCTTCAAATCATTTAAGAGTTACATGGTGAAGGGCATGTTGGAAGGGACCGTACTTTACATTTGGTGCCAGTTTCCTACTTTTGGCCTACTATGCGCAAAGAAGAAGACCGTTTGTGAAGCGTTGTAGGGTCTGTCAAGTGTCAAAGGGAACCGCTACTAATGTTGGACTCTATATGCCTTTACCCGCTCCTTCGCAGCCTTGGGTTGATATTAGCATGGATTTCATGTTGGGATTACCACGTACTCAGCGTGTTCATGATTCGATCTTTGTTGTTGTTGATCGGTTTTCTAAAATGGCTAACTTTGTTCCTTGTAAGAAGACGACAGATGCAGTTAATGTAGCTCAATTGTTCTTTCGAGATATCTACCAGTTTCATGGGTTACCCACTTCTATTATGTCTGACTGGGACACTTGTTTTTTAAGTCATTTTTTGTGTAGTCTGTGGAAGATGGTGAATACTCAACTCAATTTCAGTAGTGCCTACCACCCTCAGACAGATAGGCAAACTGAAGTGGTTAATCGTTTACTTAGAAATTTACTGCGGTGCCTTGTGGGTGAACATGTGATAGCCTGGGATCAAAAAGTATGTCAAACTAAGTTTGCTCATAATCATGTTGTCAATCGAAGTACCGGGTTTAGTCCATTTCAAGTGGTTTACTCTGCTCAGCCACGGGGACCCCTTGACCAGATGTCACTTCCCGTTCCTGGTTCTGTCCCCAAGAAGGTGAAAGATTTTGTTGAAGGGCTACATAAGATTCATAAAGATGTGCATGACAACTAGGTTCGAACCAATTCAAAGTACAAGCAAGCTGCTGATCAAAAGCGACAACATGTTGATTTTGAAGAATGTGATTATGTTTGGGCTATTTTGACAAAATATCATTTTTCTGTTGGGGAATACAACAAATTATCAGCTAAGAAGATTGGACGCGTGAAAATTGTGGAGAAGATAAACTCAAATGCTTATCGTCTAAAGCTGCCGAGTCACATTCGTTGTTCTGATGTGTTTAATGTGAAACATTTACTACCTTATTACGGGGAAACTTCTGATGATGAGGGTGCTACTGATTCGAGGTCGAATTTTTTCTATCCAGTGGGAATGATGTGGGCCCAATTGTAGAAGACCGGGCCATGATGTTTCTAGAGGCCCAAGATCGCGCTTCAAAAGGAGCTTCACAAAAATGGGTTTCACTTGAGCTACAGACCTCCGTTTCAGGCGTGTTACCAGTCAAAACGACCGTTGGAACGTGGGCCACATCATGGTAACTAGCCGCATGCGGGTTATCCTGTTTATTTTTCGAAATAACCCTTCTAGATACACATTTGAGGCATTTTTATGTTTTTGTCTACTATTCGGGTTTTGTTTTGGGCTATTGTTGGGCCTATGGTTGTTTGTTTTGGCCCAAGCCTATTTTGGATTATCTATTAATATACTATGAATGTTTGTGACTGATCACCTATCAGAATTGAATAAAATTGCTTTTTCTTTTCAAATTCTTGACTTTTGGGTCGAATTCGGGGTTTGTGGAAGGATCTTCACGGGTATTCCAAGAATCAACGTGATTAGCCTTCGGATTCTCATAGTACGCTGCATCATTAGCTCGTTTAAAGCTCGAGCCGAGCTCGAGCTCGTCGAGCCGGGCTCCATTAATATTTTTAAATTTTATTTATTAATTTTTTTTTATATAAAGGATAAAGTAGAGGCACTTATCAAGTTCAAAATTTTTAAATAGAAAGCTAAACAAGTCACCGGGTTGAAAGTAAGGAGCTGAACCATAATTTTGATTCGGCCCGCTTCCATCTTCGTTCTCCAATTAGTAATTGCATGACCCATTAAACTTTTTCTTCTTTTTTAGTGATATAACCCATGTAGCTCAAAATCCAACTTTCAGTTTTCTTGAGCCTGTAGTTTATTTATTATGTTTGTATTCTTTCGTCCTTTAAAATATTTTTAGGGCTCGTTAGCGTCACTCATAATTGCTCAGCACATGCATAAAAAAAGAATAGAAATAACCGATCCAAAGTAGATTTCACTCCAACTAAACAATTGTTGCACAAATAATAGGATATGAATATGGTAAATACATGGTATAAGGTAAAGGTGGAATTAGAAAGTGCTGTAAATGTTTCTGAAAATGCGACTGACAATGTCAATGAAAAGAATTGTAGTGGTTGTGTAGTTATACACAGTTGAATTAGAAAACCAATGACGGTGAGGTGTAGTGGCACCGGTAGTGGCTTTCCTCTATTTTGAATATCAAGGTTGTTTATGTAAAGCAAATCCGCAGTGAACAAATATGCTTGAGTAATATAGAAGGTACGTGGTGGAAAAACGATACACAACTTCAAAAGGTGGCTGTGGAGTTGATTCCCAATAAAGACAATATCTAAAGCTCTCCTGCAATTTGAAAGTAATAGAGATATTTTATTCTGATAATTTTTATGATACAATGTACAATCGTATAAAGACCAAAAAAGAAAAACTAAAATATAAACCGAGTAAGCGAATCCTAAGAGGCATAACCCCAATATGTTTTAACAACAATCACGTGGACTATAATTTGAAACCATAGTTCATGATAAAAGTCATCGTACTGAATGCAAGAGTGACACAGTTTGAGAAGAAGTAGAAGAAGAAGTTGCCGATGTCGTTGTTTGCTTTGAAGAATCCGTATCTTCTGCGTTTCTTAATGCTTGGTTTTGGATTATGGAAGTGACATCAAATAAAGAAGGCATGGGAGGTGTTAAGTAAGACGCCCTTGGCATCTTCAAAGGGAGAATAGGCAATGAAGTTTCAAAGTTTAATACTTGAATCACTTGTCTCATTGATGGGCGAAATTCCGGGTCAGGGTGCACACACCATAACCCAGTTGTCATCAAACACTTGACTTCTTCATCCTTAAAATCTAACTCTAGACGTGGATCAGCTGCATCTAAAAGGGTCCTGGTCCCGTAGAGCTCCCATACCCATTCTAGTAATCGTATTTTATTTTCTTCAGCCTTGAACTCAATACATTTTCGTCCACATGCTATTTCCAAGGCAACAACTCCAAAGCTATAAACATCTGATTCCTTGCTTGCCTTCCCGGTCACTACACATTCGGGAGCCAAGTACCCCATGGTTCCGGCTAACATCGTTGTTTGTGAGCCTTTCTCGTGGTCAACCAACTTAGCCAACCCGAAATCGCCAAGCTTCGCATTGAAATGCGAATCCAACATCACATTACTCGATTTTATATCTCTATGCAAAATACATTGCTCCCATTCTTCATGTAGATACAGCAAAGCTGAAGCTAGACCCTGGGCAATTTTGTACCTTGTGCCCCATGTCAACAAGCTCTTCTCCTTGAAAAGATGTGAATCTAAGCTTCCATTTTCCATGTACTCATAAACAAGAAGTAGTTCTCGTTTCTCATGGCACCAACCAGTGAGTTGCACTAGGTTTCTATGTCTCAGTCGGCTAATGATCCTGACTTCTGATGCATATTCCTTAATCCCTTGTTTTGAACTCTTTGACACCCTTTTAACCGCAACATATGTGCTCGAATCTTTCAAAAAACCTCTGTAAACACCACCAAATCCTCCCTCTCCAAGCTTCTCTTTCTCTGCAAAGTCATCAGTCGAATGAGCTAATTCATGATAAGAGAATCTTTTAGCCCCGACGCCCATTTCAAATTCATAGTTCATCTCTTCATCAAATGCAAGATCTTCTGGTTCATCTTCTTTGTTCTTCTTTCTCTTCCACCAAACAAATGCAACCACAGCCAACAAAGTAATCGAAACCAATAATCCAACTATTAATCCCACGTTGCTCTTTTTCCCACTCGTTGGATTGGTGTTCGGGTTTGGTTGCAAGCCACTGTTTTCATCAACATGTAAATCCGAACTATCAAAAGTCCAAGATCTCACGTTATGTTTCTCGAAGTCGGCTCCAGTAGCTGCTGTAAACCCAAAGACAACCCATTCAGGCAACTCCTTCCTAAGATCAACCGTGTAAAAAAGTTCATCTTGATGCACGACCGTATTATTTAAGAAACCAGTGAAAGAAACACTAAGATTTCTCGAAATTGAATCATACATGATCCACGCTTGACACACTGCCCCACCAGTTACATTGCTTAACCATTTCTGAATCCTAACAGAAATAAGTGAATTGATATCTATACCAACATGATCATCCAATTTATCATTTCCAGAAGCATTTGCATCAATACCATTCCAGAAAGTATCAAACTCAACCGCAACAAATCGGCTCATCGGCTCAATGGTTGTGTCGTTGACCGGAAGCCCCATGTCTCTACCGAGGCCCATCACAGAATTATTCTGAGCAAGAAAGAATGTTAGGCCATCACCGTGATTTCTAGCCCCATCCGAATCAATAACAAATGTGAAACTGGTACTGAAGCTTGCTAACTCACCGGATCTGTTGTCCCAAAGATGAAGTGGTCTGACGAATGTCACCCGTCCCGCTTTGCTGCTCCGGTTGGAACCAATCCCATCTGGGGTCACCTGGATTCCACCATCGGAGATGTAAGCGTCACCTTCGGTAATTATATCCCGGTTTTGATTCTGTGGGCTGATGTTTGTTAAATTGAAGGATAATGAATTAGCTACTATAGGGACCATAACAAGAAGGAAGCAAGTGATGAACTGAGTCATGGAAAACACCATGATTGTTGTGATTTGCTAGAAAAGTTGCAGGTTTCTTAACATGAACATTAGTCAACACCTTGCTGATGAATTCAACTACCTAACGACACGACTATTGAAATTGGGTATAGGTTATAGGGTTAAAATAGAGTTGGTTAATAATGTTGTAATGTAAAGCAATTTATAATGTTAAAAGGTAGTCAAATAAGGCGTCTGACTAGAACGTGCCAAAATGTGAACCAAGACAAATCTAACATTGATGAAGCTTCATAAGAAACCTATAATAAGTGCAAGTGGGAATTTGTTTTAGTCATTGTAGGGGTATGGTACTAAAACCCGGTTCTACGACCCTAAATCTATTATGTTTGGCTCATTTTATTACATGGACTAATACAATGTTATTGGGCTGAGGGGGTTTTGTGGAGGTAACCCTAATTGGGCTAGGCCCATTAAGGTACCATGATGGTGGCCATGAGACTCTCTATATAAGGAGGTCTCCACCTCCTTATTAGGGGCATGCTCAATAAGAGCCACCACCACCTTTTTGTGTCTGTGAGCAAGAAATCCTCAGGATATCTTAGCAGTCACCTCCACACCCCCGAAACCATTGCAGGTCTCAACATTGCAAGTCACAGGCGCAGCCGCAGAAGAAGAAGATCAAGACGTGGTTCGTTCATCTCGAAAATCCGTGGAAACATCGTCATGGATCAGGTAAGATTCATTTCGTGCTTCGATATTGGCGCCATCCGTGGGAGGGCAACGAACTGCCCTTCGATCTTCATCTCGGCTGTCAGATCTCTCCCAAGAAAAACACAAATCTGGAAGTTTACAGAAAAGGGCTTCAAAGCTTGTTCTATTAAAGCTCAAAAAGATCCATAGATCTAAAAAGAGGCTTCCAGATCTGGGCAAGAAGAAACGGCCTGATTCGAATGATCAGGTCTCCGGATCTGTGATGGTTTTAAATCTGCTCCGGGCTTCAGATCTGTCCAGATCTGATTTACAGATCTAGGTCTAGATTACAGACCTGGATTTTAGGTCTAAAGTTCCAGATCTGACTCTAAAATTGCAGATCCAGAAATTACCAGACTTCCGCCGCCATGTACGCACGCCCGTGGATTCTCACTCCGCAGCCGTGCATGTGCCGCCGCGGAAACCACCATATGGGTTTTGCGCAAGAGACCTCCGCCATGCACGCGCACTCACGAGTCACCACTCCATCGCCGTGCATGCGCGCATCAGGCTACGCGCCAAACTTCAAGGTTGGGAATCCTCCTAATATCCCATATGGCTACGCGCCAAGGTTGGGAATCCTCCTAATATCCCATATGGCTACGCGCCAAACTTCAAGGTTGGGAATCCTCCTAATATCCCATATGGCTACGCGCCAAACTTCAAGGTTGGGAATCCTCCTAATATCCCATATGGCTACGCGCCAAACTTCAAGGTTGGGAATCCTCATAATATCCCATATGGCTACGCGCCAAGGTTGGGAATCCTCCTAATATCCCATATGGCTACGCGCCAAACTTCAAGGTTGGGAATCCTCATAATATCCCATATGGCTACGCGCCAAACTTAAGGGTTGGGAATCCTCATACCATATGCTCACGCATCACATATGCTCACGCATATTACACATGCTTACGCATCACATGCTCACACATGTCACAGTCTACACGCACGCGCACGCAACATCTGCGCGTGGCGTATAACACAAAACCAAAGTCTACGCGCACACGCATGCAACATCTGCACGTGGCGCGTGACATAAAGCAGCCCGTAAGTCGCCTCACGCGCAGGCTTTATTATTCACACAGTTCATAAGACGCCTCGCGCGCAAGCTGTTATTATTCTTACAGCCCGTAAGTCGCCTCACGCGCAGGCTTTATTATTCACACAGCTCATAAGACGCATCGCGCGCAAGCTGTTATTATTCTTACAGTCCGTAAGTCGCCTCACGCGCAGGCTTTATTATTCACACAACTCATAAGACGCCTCGCGCGCAAGCTGTTATTATTCTTACAGCCCGTAAGTCGCCTCACGCGCAGGCTTTATTATTCACACAGCTCATAAGACGCCTCGCGCGCAAGCTGTTATTATTCTTACAGCCCGTAAGTCGCTTCACGCGCAGGCTTTATTATTCACACAGCTCATAAGACGCCTCGCGCGCAAGCTGTTATTATTCTTACAGCCCGTAAGTCGCCTCACGCGCAGGCTTTTATTATTCACACAGCTCACAAGAAGCCTCGCGCGCAAGCTGTTATTATTCTTACAGCCCGTAAGTCGCTTCACGCGCAGGCTTTATTATTCACACAGCTCATAAGACGCCTCGCGCGCAAGCTGTTATTATTCTTACAGCCCGTAAGTCGCCTCACGCGCAGGCTTTTATTATTCACACAGCTCACAAGACGCCTCGCGCGCAAGCTGTTATTATTCTTACAGCCCGTAAGTCGCCTCACGCGCAGGCTTTATTATTCACACAGCTCATAAGATGCCTCGCGCGCAAGCTGTTATTATTCTTACAGCCCGTAAGTCGCCTCACGCGCAGGCTTTTATTATTCACAGCTCATAAAACGCCTCCCGCGCAAGCTGTTATTATTCTTACAGCCCGTAAGTCGCCTCACGCGCAGGCTTTATTATTCACACAGCTCATAAGACGCCTCGCGCGCAAGCTGTTATTATGCTTACAGCCCGTAAGTCGCCTCACGCGCAGGCTTTATTATTCACACAGCTCGTAAGTCGCCTCACGCGCCAGCTTAATTATTATTCTCAAAGCTCATAAGACGCCTCTCGCGCGCAGGCTTTACTATTCTCATAGCTCGTAAGGCGCCTCACGCGCAGGCTATATCATTCTCAGCTCGTAATACGCCTCTCGCGCGCAGGCTTTATTATTCTTAGCTCGTAAGACGCCTCACGCGCAGGCTTTATTATGCTACAGCTCGTAAGACGCCCCTCGCGCGCATGCTTTATTATTCTCAGCTCGTAAGTCGCCCCGCGCGCCAGCTTAATTATTATTCTCAAAGCTCATAAGACGCCTATCGCGCGCAGGCTTTACTATTCTCATAGCTCGTAAGGCGCCTCACGCGCAGGCTATATCATTCTCAGCTCGTAAGACGCCTCTCGCGCGCAGGCTTTATTATTCTTAGCTCGTAAGTCGCCTCTCGCGCGCAGGCATTATTATTCTCATAGCTCGCAAGTCGCCTCTCGCGCAGGCTCTATTATTATAGCTCGTAAGCCGCCTCACGCGCAGGCTTCATTATTTTTACAGCTTGTCACCATCATGGGGAAAACCTCCAAAAACTCAGACAATAAAGACAAGGCCAAAGAAAAGGGAAAAAACCGCCTCACACCTTATAAAGTCCAGCGCTCCACCTAGACGCTTGCGCGCCCAGGAGCAACACTGGACTTGGGGGGCTTGTAGGGGTATGGTACTAAAACCCGGTTCTACGACCCTAAATCTATTATGTTTGGCTCATTTTATTACATGGACTAATACAATGTTATTGGGCTGAGGGGGTTTTGTGGAGGTAACCCTAATTGGGCTAGGCCCATTAGGGTACCATGATGGTGGCCATGAGACTCTCTATATAAGGAGGTCTCCACCTCCTTTTTAGGGGGCATGCTCAATAAGAGCCACCACCACCTTTTTGTGTCTGTGAACAAGAAATCCTCAGGATATCTTAGCAGTCACCTCCACACCCCCGAAACCATTGCAGGTCTCAACATTGCAGGTCACAGGCGCTGCCGCAGAAGAAGAAGATCAAGACGTGGTTCGTTCATCTCGAAAATCCGTGGAAACATCGTCATGGATCAGGTAAGATTCATTTCGTGCTTCGATATTGGCGCCATCCGTGGGAGGGCAACGAACTGCCCTTCGATCTTCATCTCGGCTGTCAGATCTCTCCCAAGAAAAACACAGATCTGGAAGTTTACAGAAAAGGGCTTCAAAGCTTGTTCTATTAAAGCTCAAAAAGATCCATAGATCTAAAAAGAGGCTTCCAGATCTGGGCAAGAAGAAACGGCCTGATTCGAATGATCAGGTCTCCGGATCTGTGATGGTTTTAAATCTGCTCCGGGCTTCAGATCTGTCCAGATCTGATTTACAGATCTAGGTCTAGATTACAGACCTGGATTTTAGGTCTAAAGTTCCAGATCTGACTCTAAAATTGCAGATCCAGAAATTACCAGACTTCCGCCGCCATGTACGCACGCCCGTGGATTCTCACTCCGCAGCCGTGCATGTGCCGCCGCGGAAACCACCATCTGGGTTTTGCGCAAGAGACCTCCGCCATGCACGCGCACTCACGAGTCACCACTCCATCGCCGTGCATGCGCGCATCAGGCTACGCGCCAAACTTCAAGGTTGGGAATCCTCCTAATATCCCATATGGCTACGCGCCAAGGTTGGGAATCCTCCTAATATCCCATATGGCTACGCGCCAAACTTCAAGGTTAGGAATCCTCCTAATATCCCATATGGCTACGCGCCAAACTTCAAGGTTGGGAATCCTCCTAATATCCCATATGGCTACGCGCCAAACTTCAAGGTTGGGAATCCTCATAATATCCCATATGGCTACGCGCCAAACTTAAGGGTTGGGAATCCTCATAATATCCCATATGGCTACGCGCCAAACTTCAAGGTTGGGAATCCTCATAATATCCCATATGGCTACGCGCCAAGGTTGGGAATCCTCCTAATATCCCATATGGCTACGCGCCAAACTTCAAGGTTGGGAATCCTCATAATATCCCATATGGCTACGCGCCAAACTTAAGGGTTGGGAATCCTCATACCATATGCTCACGCATCACATATGCTCACGCATATTACACATGCTTACGCATCACATGCTCACACATGTCACAGTCTACACGCACGCGCACGCAACATCTGCGCGTGGCGTATAACACAAAACCAAAGTCTACGCGCACACGCATGCAACATCTGCACGTGGCGCGTGACATAAAGCAGCCCGTAAGTCGCCTCACGCGCAGGCTTTATTATTCACACAGTTCATAAGACGCCTCGCGCGCAAGCTGTTATTATTCTTACAGCCCGTAAGTCGCCTCACGCGCAGGCTTTATTATTCACACAGCTCATAAGACGCATCGCGCGCAAGCTGTTATTATTCTTACAGCCCGTAAGTCGCCTCACGCGCAGGCTTTATTATTCACACAGTTCATAAGACGCCTCGCGCGCAAGCTGTTATTATTCTTACAGCCCGTAAGTCGCCTTACGCGCAGGCTTTATTATTCACACAGCTCAAAAGACGCATCGCGCGCAAGCTGTTATTATTCTTACAGTCCGTAAGTCGCCTCACGCGCAGGCTTTATTATTCACACAACTCATAAGACGCCTCGCGCGCAAGCTGTTATTATTCTTACAGCCCGTAAGTCGCCTCACGCGCAGGCTTTATTATTCACACAGCTCATAAGACGCCTCGCGCGCAAGCTGTTATTATTCTTACAGCCCGTAAGTCGCTTCACGCGCAGGCTTTATTATTCACACAGCTCATAAGACGCCTCGCGCGCAAGCTGTTATTATTCTTACAGCCCGTAAGTCGCCTCACGCGCAGGCTTTTATTATTCACACAGCTCACAAGAAGCCTCGCGCGCAAGCTGTTATTATTCTTACAGCCCGTAAGTCGCTTCACGCGCAGGCTTTATTATTCACACAGCTCATAAGACGCCTCGCGCGCAAGCTGTTATTATTCTTACAGCCCGTAAGTCGCCTCACGCGCAGGCTTTTATTATTCACACAGCTCACAAGACGCCTCGCGCGCAAGCTGTTATTATTCTTACAGCCCGTAAGTCGCCTCACGCGCAGGCTTTATTATTCACACAGCTCATAAGATGCCTCGCGCGCAAGCTGTTATTATTCTTACAGCCCGTAAGTCGCCTCACGCGCAGGCTTTTATTATTCACAGCTCATAAAACGCCTCCCGCGCAAGCTGTTATTATTCTTACAGCCCGTAAGTCGCCTCACGCGCAGGCTTTATTATTCACACAGCTCATAAGACGCCTCGCGCGCAAGCTGTTATTATGCTTACAGCCCGTAAGTCGCCTCACGCGCAGGCTTTATTATTCACACAGCTCGTAAGTCGCCTCACGCGCCAGCTTAATTATTATTCTCAAAGCTCATAAGACGCCTCTCGCGCGCAGGCTTTACTATTCTCATAGCTCGTAAGGCGCCTCACGCGCAGGCTATATCATTCTCAGCTCGTAATACGCCTCTCGCGCGCAGGCTTTATTATTCTTAGCTCGTAAGACGCCTCACGCGCAGGCTTTATTATGCTACAGCTCGTAAGACGCCCCTCGCGCGCATGCTTTATTATTCTCAGCTCGTAAGTCGCCCCGCGCGCCAGCTTAATTATTATTCTCAAAGCTCATAAGACGCCTATCGCGCGCAGGCTTTACTATTCTCATAGCTCGTAAGGCGCCTCACGCGCAGGCTATATCATTCTCAGCTCGTAAGACGCCTCTCGCGCGCAGGCTTTATTATTCTTAGCTCGTAAGTCGCCTCTCGCGCGCAGGCATTATTATTCTCATAGCTCGCAAGTCGCCTCTCGCGCAGGCTCTATTATTATAGCTCGTAAGCCGCCTCACGCGCAGGCTTCATTATTTTTACAGCTTGTCACCATCATGGGGAAAACCTCCAAAAACTCAGACAATAAAGACAAGGCCAAAGAAAAGGGAAAAAACCGCCTCACACCTTATAAAGTCCAGCGCTCCACCTAGACGCTTGCGCGCCCAGGAGCAACACTGGACTTGGGGGGCTTGTAGGGGTATGGTACTAAAACCCGGTTCTACGACCCTAAATCTATTATGTTTGGCTCATTTTATTACATGGACTAATACAATGTTATTGGGCTGAGGGGGTTTTGTGGAGGTAACCCTAATTGGGCTAGGCCCATTAGGGTACCATGATGGTGGCCATGAGACTCTCTATATAAGGAGGTCTCCACCTCCTTTTTAGGGGGCATGCTCAATAAGAGCCACCACCACCTTTTTGTGTCTGTGAACAAGAAATCCTCAGGATATCTTAGCAGTCACCTCCACACCCCCGAAACCATTGCAGGTCTCAACATTGCAAGTCACAGGCGCTGCCGCAGAAGAAGAAGATCAAGACGTGGTTCGTTCATCTCGAAAATCCGTGGAAACATCGTCATGGATCAGGTAAGATTCATTTCGTGCTTCGACAGTCATGAAACACGATTCTGAAGCAATTGAGGGTGTCTTTTCAGACTGTTGAAAGCCGACACGTGAAGATGACTGGAGTGTATTTGCTAGTTGATATTATAATATATATAGTTTATGGGTTGGCTAAACATGCCTAGGTTTAAAACAACCCAGAGTTTATGAATACTAGGACCATCACAAAGAAACTTAACTGTATACCTTTTGAAATATATGCATGCAATTTGATATTATTTTATGAAATTTTTATATCCGTTTAATAAACAAATCTTGACTTGTATAAGCCGTTGACTTTAATTGCCAACTTCAAAGTCACCTTTCGTTAAAACTTAAAACACATAAACCTATCGTTCATGAACGGTTGGAGTTTTTTGCTTTATGATCAAGATAGAAATAAAACTCAAATTTTATGATAAAATGTTGATGATTATGACTAGTAACTTCTTAAATGATTTGTGTTCTTAAGTAGAGAAATGGGCTTGAGCTGTTATATTTTGTTGCTATATATAAACGCATTTACTAAAGCCCACCTGGTTTTTGATAAAATGCATTAACAAAGAAATTCGTAACATTTGAAGTAATTGATATTAGTACTAAGTGAATTCTACTTAATGATCCTAGTAAATGAAATTATATATATTACAGTCTTTTAGCCCACGTGTTACGCGAGTTAATTTAGATTTTTTTAATATTATTTTAACGTAGATGGAGTTTAACTATGATGTCAACAGTATAGGATTAGAGATTTTCTCAAACGCCACAACAAACATTCATCGATCACAAGTCAATTGGCAATTTGGTACTTCAGTAATCTTTTTTATGCATATATATACTTGGCTACATTTTAATTTTAGAACAGATGCATTGTTATAGAAAAGTTTTTTCTTGATTTTGAGGATTTTGTTAGATACTCTAATTTTATTTTAATTAAGATGACATTTGGTGGGTTAATCCTGCAAATTTATACATTATATGACAATGAGATGGAGCCAAAGATGAATAGATATAATGCTTTGGACCAAGATGAGCTAGGTTTAGAGTTGGGCTAGAGTTAAACATAATAAGTAAAATATTTAAGTGTAAAGTTATTTAAAGTTTGAATCTTAAAAAACAATCCACAACATTTGCATCTATCAGTTCTAATCAAAATACAAAATATTATCATGTGAACATTACATTTAGATTGAATTTAATTTAATATTTTGTATGTACGTTGTATTACACTAGTTTGTATTAGACGGGTTGTTTCGATTGTTGTAAGATTACAATTTGGTTCTGGCTAGGTCAATTAATAGGTCAAAATAGGCTTGGGTGTGACAAAAATTTGCATACTTTAGGTGTGCTTGGAGGTCTTTTAAAGTATTAGAGTGTAAAACAGAATCCATATCATGTTTCGAAATTTTTGTAACATGAAAATTTCAACGAATAAACACGAAACTAACAAAAAATTTGTTCCCTATAACAAATAACAAATTTCCATGTACTGATTGATACAAATCTACTTATACTATTAAAACAATAGAGTTTATGGAGACATGACCTCTCTTTGTTTGTCCAACCTTATTACTTTCATATATAACAACTGCTTCTTTGATTTTTTACCCAACTAAATAATTCAAAAAGAATTTCAATTAATTAGGACTCATGCTATTGGTTTAATTGATTATTTTCCAAAAATATATATCTTGCAATCTTAGAATTTTTTAGTGTTTTAATAATTTTAAATTAAATTATAACAAAGCACACACAACCAGTTTTTTATTTTTATAACTCATACCCGATATTTGTTACCCTAATACAAATGTCATTCAATATTTATTCTCATCTAGCTATACTATTTAAGCAACATTTTTTTGAACACTTGGCACATTCATATTGCTTCATTGTTGGACTTTTCATATATACTAAGCCGTATTAGAATTTCTTGGTAATTAAATAATTCAAACACAAATAATTATATTTTCTAGATGACCCGTATCTCTTTTTAATAACCCAGATCACCGATTCAAATTAATCTGATCTGCCTTTTAAACTAAAAAAAACGTTTGACTATTAATAACAATATTAATTACATAAATTATAGGTTTCAACTTTTCTATTTTTGTTGTGTCTTTATGAAATCATTTTCACATTAAAAACAGTTTGATTATTAATAACATTATTAATTAGATAAATTATATGTTTCAACTTTCTTATTTTGTGCTCTTTCAAATTTAAATTCATTTGCCAACTAATTACCTTGGATGAAATTGACAATAACATTTTTTTAATTAACTAACCAAAAATATTTATGTTATTACCTCCATGTATATACTTTCAGTTTCACAAAAGAAAATTTCACACCACGTCTTTTCATCTATCAAATTCTGCAATTTCACATTTCTTTATAAGGTTCATTTGTATTACTCAAATTATTTCATTCATTCATATTATTAATATTGTTTATACATTTTTTAATACCTTTTTATTGTTATTATTTACAAACAACAAAATGGAGCTAAAAATAACATCACCATGTTTAATGAGTTGGATATGCTTACGAATGATTGCATTCTCAAGATTCATATATTGAAGTTACAGCGTCTAAAGGACAATAACAAACGCGGTGAATTCATATTCTTATTTTCAAGGGAACCCTAAACAAATAGTCGTTTATACATAGTTATTTTTTAGTTGTGATGACTGGAATTCAAATTTGTTGGTTATAATATATACATAATTAATTTATATTTTTGAAAGTCATTTGACATATTTCTAAGCCTTCTATATATATTTTCAGATGAAAATTAATAATAGTTAACATGTCATTTTATTATTCAAAGTTATTTCCCCTTTAATTGACACTAATGACGAATCATTTATTTTCTTATTAATAAGTTATACCTGTATATATGTTCCAAAGTTATGGTTTTACAATCGATAACATATCTTCCCGACTCTTTTTTTTATTACCTTTCAAAAATGACTAAAAACTAATTGGCTTGATGATGTTGCATAAAAAGATCTGCATTAAGACGAAAGCCTACCGTTTATTGATTCTTTATTTTTCTTCACTGGATAAGAATTTTGATATCATGCTATATTGATAACCGATTAGAAGTTTACACGATTGATCAAGGTTACAAGTTGATATGTTACAAATTACGAATTAATAAATTAAAAGATACAAGTTCATATGATATGTTACATGTTATAAGCTTATAAGTTATCATGCATATGCTTTCGTTATCCGTCATCTAAGCATTTTGCTCAAAATTGTTTTTGTTTTGTTGTTTTCTTGCATGTTAGGTTTTCAAGGTTATCCATGAATTGATCAAGGGCTTAGAAAACATTAAAAATCAAATGTTCTATAAATTAAGGAAATAAATGATTTTGTGTCGTATTATTTTTTTTATTGTAAAATATTTTGTTTTTGTTGATCTTCAAATGTAAAGATGCATTGAATTTTGACATAATGCAAAATTAGCACGTCAGCCCTAGCGCGCGTGGGGTGTTATAATAATACACATAATCGTTTCATATTCGGTGACATATGATTCATGTTAAGTTTTATATTTTGAATACCTCAAATAGTTATGAAGTTGTCTTAACTGTATTATGTTTGAAAAAATTTATCTATAAAAAATGGGTCAAATAGTTATGAACTCGTCTCATTTGTATTAAATATATGAAAAACTCTTACATATTTAGTAAACAAATGTAAGATTGTGTAACGATTCCGGCAAATTCAGGTATACCCTAGCCGGAATATACCATTTATGTGTCAATTAATACTAAATATATGAATTATAATGTGTTTGTACGAGTATATAAGATTCACAGTACGAATTATACTCGAATGTACAGTTAGTCGTATTGGAATTACGATTAACCGATGAACGGTTATTGAAACCCGAACGAATCGGGGATTACGTCATAGATGAAATATATGATGTTTAGTAAGGTTTTCGAAGTATTAAGGCTTCGAGATAAGTGAATTATAGCACAGAAAAAGGATTTCGATTTATTAGTACGTCGGTACGTTAAACGAAACCTTTAACATCAAACCAAGCAAGAGACGATCGATCAAGCCGAAAAAGATGCACAATGACCGACAATATGATGTGTTGAGTCAATAAATGTCATGGTTTAAGTTTTTAAAGAGTTTAAATCGGTTTTATATAAATTTTATTTTTAAGCCGAAAAACGACCGTTTTAGCCTCGTTTTAAGCCGAATTAAGTGTTTAATCGAAAAATGAACTGAACCAGATTATCCACAACATTATCCGGATTACACAATCCAAATGTGTGGCCATGGTTGGAGATGTGGGCCCCCCCCACACATACATGGACCGATCGGTCCAAGGGTACACACACACACACTTCATTTTCTTTTTTCTACATTTCAACTCTCCAAATCCTCTCAACCCTTTACACATTCATCCAACCTCCTTTGATTTATACCAAGAAACCGAGGTAAAGATCGGATTATAGTCGTGTTCATCGTCTTTTCTCGAGTCATTTACAAGAAAATGAGGTTTCAAGTGAAAAATGGGTGAAAACCCGAGATGAAACCGATTCTTGCATGATCAAGTGATGTATACAAGTTATACAAGGGATCTTGGTCCAAGAAAGGAGTTAAAAGAGTCAAAAACGAATTTTTATGGTTAAAACCTTTGTTTTGATATCTTAACCGAAACCATGAAAGAAATGGCTTGATTGTGGGTATAACTTGCTTGGTGTGGTGTTATTGTGCTTGTAGGTGTTGTAGCTAGTTGCTAGCAAAGGCTAGAAAGCAAGATCTTTGCGATCTAAAGCTAGAAACACAAGGTAGTTCGGTTTTTCGTATGATTTGTAAGATTTGGACAGATTGTGGTAGACTTAGAGTTGAGTCATGAAATTTCACAGAGATTATCTACACATAAAAATATGAGATCTGTGAAATTTTGGTAATTTTTGGATAAAGGATGAATATTTGGTGAATTTAATGCTCGGTTTTGGCTAAAAATGGTGAAAAATAGCTAAACATCATGAAAAATTCTGGAAAAATTCATATAAGCTTTTTATAACATATAAAAGTGACACACAAAATTTCAGGTCCATTGGAGAAGTCTAAGTAGGCTTTTCGGTAAAACGAGATCTAGGGTTTTCTAGCTCGGTTTTGGTAAAAATAGCATGAAAAATGAGTTTTTGGTTCTGTAAAAATTACTGGGAACTATGTGGATGGCAGGAGTCATCCCAGAAAAATTTGGGATTTTTCTAAGGTCGTTTGGTATTTTCGACATATTTGGTGTTTAAATGACGTTTAAAAATAGATAAATAAATGTTAAATATAAAAATTAATTCTGGAAATATTTTTATAAAATTCCTTACTGTCAAAAACTTATTTGTGCAAAATTTCAAGATCCGAGACTAAACGGATAATTATTTGTGCTAAATGGAACTTAAAAACAAACTTTTAAAGCTTAAAACGTGTAAACCGGCAAAGTTCGCCTAAGCGAGCTTACTGGTGTATAAAAACCCTAAAAATGGACTATTTTCATGAAACTAAGTAAATCAAGTAAAAATAAATCATCCGAAAGTAATTCGGATGATTTGGGTAATTTTACCCGATTTAGTCGTTTCCGGTATATTAAAGACGGAAACGGGCCCCGCGGCCAAACGGGGTGTCTAAACCGAGCTCTAATTTCACCACTTTAATTAAAATATCAATAACAACTATTTTCGGGTCGTATGTGGCCAAACTCATTTTTGAAAACATAAAGACGAATAACCGTGCTAGGCACGCAAAACGAGAAAACAAACTAATGGTAGTTTTGACTAAAGAACTCTAAGTGATATCACAATCTAAGTCCTGAGAAGTGTATCGGGGTTAACATTGTCCCCGGATCGTGTACGGTACTGGGTTAACAGTGTCCCCGGACGTACCGGTTAACACGAATTTAAGTTATATTAATAGAAATTGTGTAGTAACGACTTAGGGATCGTATTACAGATCCGGACAGGTAGCCGTGCCAGTATTACATCTCTGCTCACCAAAAAGGTGAGTTTTCACGAGCCCCTTTTTATTGAACTGTTTTAAATATTTTCCCGGGGCGGAAAGCATGTTTTTATCAAAGTGTTTAAGTACATGCCGATCGCATGGAATTAAATGTATTATATAATGTTTATCGTACGGGAATCGCACGGTAACGTATTAAGATGGTAATTGTCTGAGTTGCTAATATTGTAAGGCCCGAAACAGTGTTCTGGGTTAACAGTGTCCCCAGAGGTTATTAAATGTATTTCTGGGTTAACAGTGTCCCCAGAGGCTATTGAATGTATTTCTGGGTTAACAGTGTCCCCAGAGGTTATTGAATGTATTTCTGGGTTAACAGTGTCCCCAGAGGTTATTAAATGTGTTTCTGGGTTAACAGTGTCCCCAGAGGTTATTAAATGTGTTTCTGGGTTAACAGTGTCCCCAAAGGTTATTAAATGTGTTTTCTGGATTAACAGAGTTTTCACTTGTAGGCTCAGCATAATTACATCATTAATTTATGATTATTAAAATGATTTGTCATGGTTTATTTAAATTAGTGAAACTCACCAACTATTCGTAGTTGACCCGTTTTCTTTACATGCTTTCTAGGTACACCCAAATTGGAATGAGTGATACGTGCTTGATGATGTGTGCTATTTTGTGGAAGATTAAGGATCTATATTTTGCATTAAATATGTTAAATGTTTATCGGTAAAACTTATGTGATAACATCTAGATGGTAACGAAACTCGGAACAATGTAATTCGTTTAAATTAATGTAGTGGTGTTTTCTTTATAAGCAATGCTGTTGATATCAGATGTGTCTGTTGCATCCCGTGTACGTTTCCGCTGCGGTTACGGGGTGTTACAGAACTTGGTATCAGAGCCATTGGTTATAAAGAATTAGGATGTCTTTAAAAGATACCTAAAATATAACCAGTAGCTCAAGTGTTATAGGACCTGAATATCAACTAATAATTTATTGTGACGAGGTCTGGATGAACTTGGATGGACAAGTGAGTTATTATGGTCCGGAACATAATAACAGACTTGTCCGCACGAGGGAATTCAGGGGAAGTCACGGGGGACTTTAATAGGTAAAATTGGCAACATATGTGCAAATATATGATAATATTGTGTGTGGTCAAGTTGTATAAGTAAGTGTATACTAATTTGATTACGATTTACACTATGGAAAGAACTATATGTTTGTTAACTTGTGTGCAGGTTAGAATGTCAAGAACACCTAGTGTATCGATGGAGGAGGACCCGGAGGAAGTCAGCTCCGGGAATTCTGGGAGCCTCCCCGTATCATCCAGCTCTGAGCCTAGCGAGGCTAGTGTTAGGAGCTCTAGCCAGTCCGCCCCTGCCAGGATTGCTAGATCTCCTACCCCACCCGCACCACAGGCCGTCCCTATCCCTCCCGGATTCGGACCCCGCCTCACGGCGCGGATCCCCCACCCAGACCTGCTACCCACAGGGGCGAGTCCTCCCGCTCCCAGCCCGAGCCTGTGACTCCACCTGTGTGGGGTCTCCCCAGGCAGGAGAGGGACGCGGCAGCGTGGCTACGAGTGCTCACCGAACAGGTGAATGAGCACTCCGCCGCCTTGACGGTGGGGGTACAGAGGCGGATGTACCTAGGGGACTGCATACTGGACCACCAGTATGCGATTTCGCAGCTGAAGAGGGAGTGCTCATACTCCCAGTGGATGATCGGCCGGATGGAGACACGGATCCGGGTTATGCTGGCTGTGATGGTGGTGTTGGTGGCGGTGTTGGTGGGTTTGGTATACCACCGTGTTTAGTTGTGTTAGGATGGGAGTAGACAGGGACCGCTTTTTGATACTCTGTGTAAGCAGTTAGTGGTGATGCTAACATAGAGTAAATCTTGGGTAGTTATAATACAACCACTGGCCCTTAGGGGGTCTCTTTTGGGGTATATCGTTATAGATACTTTTGGGTATCATTCAAGCACTGACCCATTGTGGGTTATGTCGAGATGATGCCGACATAGGCCCTATGTAGGAAAACTTAACTTATGTAATGATGACAGGAAACGTATGTGAACTGATATGGATGTAAAATGTACTAATGTTTATTAATAAATGGAATGTTTGTTGTGTTTTATGATTGGAACTTGTATTAATTATATATATTTTCTTGATGTTGTGTAGAATGGCACCAAAACGTTCAGCCCAATTGTCGGAAGTGGACGTGAGCCGTTTGATTGCTCAACAGTTAGAGGCGGCGATACCGGATATAGTATCGCGCATCGCCGCCAGTATTAATAATTCAACCAATCCAGCCCCTCCGAGCAATCAAACGACCACCAATAATGACGGGGAACAAAATGTTAATCCTCCACAGAATGATAACATGATTCCGAGTAATGACGCACCGCCTAGGGTGGTCGTTACAGACAGTAATGGCCCTATACCTACGGTAGAGACAAACCGTACTGAACCGATTCGTGCATCCAGGGGATGTTCGATCAAAGACTTTATGTTGTGCAAACCTCTAGAGTTTAGCGGGTCTGAAGGACCAAATGGGTTGGTTAAGTGGATGGAGAAAATAGAATCCGTTGTGAATATCAGCAACTGCCCCGAGGATTGTGTTGTTAAGTATGCTACCTGCACATTCACGGACCATGCCTTGACATGGTGGAACACGATAGTGCAGACCCGGGGTCAGGCGGCGACAAACCGCACGACCTGGATAGAGCTCAAGGCTCTTGTACTGGAACATTTCTGCCTGAAAATCGAATTGCAAAAATTAGAAAATGAATTGTGGAACCTGGAGATGCAGGGGGCAGACCATTTGGGTTATACGAACCGGTTTAATGAGTTGTCGCGTTTGGTACCATGGTTGGTCACCCCAGAGTCGAAGAGGGTTGAGCGTTATATTTGGGGGCTAACTCCAGTTGTAAGGAGTATAGTCAATTCTGGGGGACACCAGACGTATGAGGGTGCGGTGACGCAAGCTGGTATCGTCACGTATGATTTCGTAAGGAGCGGGTCACTGAAGGTGGCGGGAGAGTCCGCTGGGGGAAAGCGGGGTACACATGACCATAGGGTCCAGGAAAAGCAGCAAGGTAAACGTGCTAGGCCCACTGCCCAGAACTACACCATGACTAGTTCAGGCGGAAGGCAAGAACCGCAGAAGGGAACGTTTCCTAAGTGTGGGAAATGCGGTTACCACCATGGTGGCATGTGCAAAGAAGTGGTGTGCCACCGGTGTGGCAGGATTGGGCACTACGCACCAAGTTGTAGGACAAACCTGAACAACCTGAACCGACAACCGCAACCCATCCGTGCGCAGCCATTTAGGACCCAACCAGCCCGACAACCGAACCCACAAGGAAACCAAATGGTGACCACCAGCCGTGCTTGCTATGAATGCGGCAGCACAGACCACTTCAAGAGAAACTGTCCGAAGCTGAACCAGGGAGGAAATGGGCGGCAAACCGCGGGTCAGGCATCGTCGTCCAATCAGGCGCGAGGCCGAGCATTTGTGATGGGGGCGAACGAAGCACGCCAGGACCCCAGCGTAGTGACAGGTACATTCCTCGTCTCTGATCATTACGCTTCTGTATTATTTGATACGGGCGCCGATAGAAGTTTTGTCTCCGTTAGATTCCTGTCGATAGCAAACCTCCCAATTGGTGAAACCATAGAACCTTACACCGTAGAAGTCGCTAACGGTAAAACCATGATAGTTAACCAGATAGTTCGGAATTGCCCTTTTATTCTGAACGATCAATCCCTTCCGATTGACTTGTTACCGGTAGAATTGGGTAGTTTTGATGTGATAGTGGGAATGGATTGGTTAGCACGTAACAAAGTAGAGATAAACTGTGAAAAGAAAATCGTCAAGATCCGGGTGTCGGATGACGAAGAGATATTAGTGCAAGGAGAAAAGTCAGGCACCATGATACCATTTATATCCCACCTCAAGGTGCTAAAATACATACGCCAAGGATGCGTGGCGTATCTAGCAAGGTTGACAGCCACTGATTCTGAGGAGAAACGGGTGGATGATATTCCAGTGGTACGCGAATTTCCACAAGTCTTCCCAGAAGAACTTCCTGGATTACCGCCAACCCGACAGGTCGAATTCAGAATCGATCTGTTACCTCAAGCTGGCCCTGTTGCTAAGGCACCCTACCGACTTGCACCATCAGAGATGCAAGAATTATCCAACCAATTGCAAGAATTGTTGGATAAAGGATTTATACGTCCTAGTTATTCCCCGTGGGGTGCACCGGTACTATTCGTGAAAAAGAAGGACGGAAGCCTTAGAATATGCATTGATTACAGGGAGTTGAACAAGTTGACAATCAAAAATAGGTATCCTCTCCCCCGAATCGATGATCTGTTCGACCAACTACAAGGTGCGAGCTACTTCTCAAAAATAGATCTTAGATCGGGATACCATCAGGTTAGAATTCAGGAGGAGGATATCCCAAAAACCGCATTCCGGACTCGCTACGGCCATTACGAGTTCTTAGTTATGCCTTTCGGGCTAACAAATGCGCCAGCAGTGTTCATGGATCTCATGAATCGAGTCTGTAAACCCTACCTCGATAAATTCGTCATCGTGTTTATTGACGATATTTTGATATACTCAAAGAGTAAAGAAGAGCACGAACAACATTTAAGATTAATTTTAGAGCTTCTAAATCAGGAGAAGTTGTATGCAAAATTCTCCAAGTGTAACTTTTGGTTACAAGAAGTGCAATTCCTTGGTCACGTTATAAACCATCAAGGAATACACGTTGATCCAAGTAAGGTTGAAGCAATTAAGAATTGGCAAGCACCGAAATCGCCAAAGGAAATCCGCCAATTCTTAGGCTTAGCTGGATATTATCGTCGATTTATAGAGAACTTTTCCAGCATTGCCCAACCTTTAACCCTTTTGACCCAAAAGGATCGGAAGTATGAATGGGGTGAAGAACAGGAAACGGCGTTTCAAACGCTAAAACAAAGATTGTGCCAAGCGCCAATCTTAAGCCTCCCCGACGGAGACGATGGTTTTGTCGTGTATTGTGAAGCATCCCGGAGAGGGTTAAGATGCGTGTTGATGCAAAATAATAAGGTCATAGCCTATGCTTCTCGACAGTTAAAAATACACGAGAAAAATTACACTACTCATGACTTAGAACTGGGAGCAGTTATCTTCGCACTTAAAATCTGGAGACATTACCTCTACGGTACAAAGTGCACCATCTTCACCGATCATAAAAGTTTGCAACATATATTCGATCAGAAAGAACTGAATATGAGGCAACGAAGATGGGTCGAGTTATTAAGCGACTATGACTGTGACATCCGTTATCACCCCGGCAAAGCTAACGTCGTAGCCGATGCCTTGAGTAGGAAGGATCGGGTTAAGCCATTGCGGATGCGAGCGCTGGGGATGATAGTCCAGTCGAACCTTTCGGATTTGATTCGAGTCGCTCAACGCGAGGCGTTGAAAGAGGAACAAATGGAAAAAGAAGGACTTTACGGTAACGAGAAGAATTTCGAACAGCGCGTGGACGAAATTCTCTATTTCAAAAATCGGATTTGGATCCCGACCCTCCATGACCTTCGTGAATTAATCATGGACGAAGCGCATAAATCAAAATATTCCATACATCCGGGATCGGATAAGATGTACAAGGATGTGAAGGAGTTCTACTGGTGGCCGGGTATGAAAAAGGATATAGCCACATACGTCGGCAAGTGTACGACGTGTGCGAGGGTTAAGGCGGAGCACCAGAAACCTTCGGGAATGTTACAACAACCGGAAATTCCTGAATGGAAGTGGGAGCAGATCACGATGGATTTTGTGACACATCTCCCCAAGACGTCCCGAGGACATGATGCAATTTGGGTAGTCGTGGATCGATTAACTAAATCGGCACATTTTATTCCGATTAGAAATAATTATAACACCGAGAGACTTGCGCAGATTTATATAAATGAAATTGTGTCTCGTCATGGGATACCCATCTCAATCATCTCCGACCGAGATAGCCATTTCACCTCCAATCTTTGGCAAGCTGTACAAGAAGCGCTGGGAACGCGTATTAATCTAAGCACAGCTTACCACCCTCAGACCGACGGTCAGTCTGAGAGAACCATTCAAACCCTGGAGGATTTGCTTCGTGCATGCGTACTGGATTTTAAGGGAAATTGGGATCAACACCTCCCACTCGTTGAATTTTCCTATAATAACAGTTACCATAGCAGTATAAAGGCAGCACCTTACGAAGCATTGTATGGACGGAAGTGCCGATCACCACTCTGCTGGACTGAAGTGGGCGACACACAGGTTATTAGATCAGATCTGGTCCAGGAAACGACCAGCAAAATACTTGAAATTAAGAACAATCTGAAGGCCGCACGGGATCGGCAGAAGAGTTATGCCGATACCCGTAGAAAACCTTTATCATTTGAGAAAGGTGATAAAGTGTATTTGAAAGTATCACCTTGGAAAGGAGTAGTCAGATTTGGAAAGGCGGGGAAGTTGGCCCCTAGATACATTGGACCGTTCGACATTATTGCAAAAATCGGTCCTGTAGCATACCGATTAGAACTGCCTGATGAACTGAGCGCAGTTCACAACGTGTTTCATGTGTCGAACTTAAAAAGGTGTCTGTCGGATGAGACATCGGTGTTACCTTTAGAGGATGTCCAAATAAATGATAAGCTCAACATTGTAGAGGAGCCCATAGGAATAGTAGACGGGAAAATCAAGCAACTTAGACACAATAAGATCTCGTTGGTCAAAGTTAGATGGAACTCGCAACGAGGCCCAGAATATACTTGGGAACGAAAGGACGAATTTCGGAAGAAATACCCCCACCTATTTCCGCAAAAGGAAGTAGTTGATGCGTAAAATTTCGAGGACGAAATTTTTATAACGGGGGGAGAATGTAACAATTCCGGCAAATTCAGGTATACCCTAGCCGGAATATACCATTTATGTGTTAATTAATACTAAATATATGAATTATAATGTGTTTGTACGAGTATATAAGATTCACAGTACGAATTATACTCGAATGTACAGTTAGTCGTATTGGAATTACGATTAACCGATGAACGGTTATTGAAACCCGAACGAATCGGGGATTACGTCATAGATGAAATATATGATGTTTAGTAAGGTTTACGAAGTATTAAGGCTTCGGGATAAGTGAATTATAGCACAGAAAAAGGATTTCGATTTATTAGTACGTCGGTACGTTAAACGAAACCTTTAACATCAAACCAAGCAAGAGACGATCGATCAAGCCGAAAAAGATGCACAATGACCGACAATATGATGTGTTGAGTCAATAAATGTCATGGTTTAAGTTTTTAAAGAGTTTAAATCGGTTTTATATAAATTTTATTTTTAAGCCGAAAAACGACCGTTTTAGCCTCGTTTTAAGCCGAATTAAGTGTTTAACCGAAAAACGAACTGAACCAGATTATCCACAACATTATCCGGATTACACAATCCAAATGTGTGGCCATGGTTGGAGATGTGGGCCCCCCCCACACATACATGGACCGATCGGTCCAAGGGTACACACACACACACTTCATTTTCTTTTTTCTACATTTCAACTCTCCAAATCCTCTCAACCCTTTACACATTCATCCAACCTCCTTTGATTTATACCAAGAAACCGAGGTAAAGATCGGATTATAGTCATGTTCATCGTCTTTT
The DNA here is from genome assembly GCF_021521415.1 of Bidens hawaiensis. Taxonomy (NCBI): domain Eukaryota; kingdom Viridiplantae; phylum Streptophyta; class Magnoliopsida; order Asterales; family Asteraceae; genus Bidens; species Bidens hawaiensis. Next base: position 72,399 of record NW_027496404.1, on the reverse strand, counting down.
CTCGAGTCATTTACAAGAAAATGAGGTTTCAAGTGAAAAATGGGTGAAAACCCGAGATGAAACCGATTCTTGCATGATCAAGTGATGTATACAAGTTATACAAGGGATCTTGGTCCAAGAAAGGAGTTAAAAGAGTCAAAAACGAATTTTTACGGTTAAAACCTTTGTTTTGATATCTTAACCGAAACCATGAAAGAAATGGCTTGATTGTGGGTATAACTTGCTTGGTGTGGTGTTATTGTGCTTGTAGGTGTTGTAGCTAGTTGCTAGCAAAGGCTAGAAAGCAAGATCTTTGCGATCTAAAGCTAGAAACACAAGGTAGTTCGGTTTTTCGTATGATTTGTAAGATTTGGACAGATTGTGGTAGACTTAGAGTTGAGTCATGAAATTTCACAGAGATTATCTACACATAAAAATATGAGATCTGTGAAATTTTGGTAATTTTTGGATAAAGGATGAATATTTGGTGAATTTAATGCTCGGTTTTGGCTAAAAATGGTGAAAAATAGCTAAACATCATGAAAAATTCTGGAAAAATTTATATAAGCTTTTTATAACATATAAAAGTGACACACAAAATTTCAGGTCCATTGGAGAAGTCTAAGTAGGCTTTTCGGTAAAACGAGATCTAGGGTTTTCTAGCTCGGTTTTGGTAAAAATAGCATGAAAAATGAGTTTTTGGTTCTGTAAAAATTACTGGGAACTATGTGGATGGCAGGAGTCATCCCAGAAAAATTTGGGATTTTTCTAAGGTCGTTTGGTATTTTCGACATATTTGGTGTTTAAATGACGTTTAAAAATAGATAAATAAATGTTAAATATAAAAATTAATTCTGGAAATATTTTTATAAAATTCCTTACTGTCAAAAACTTATTTGTGCAAAATTTCAAGATCCGAGACTAAACGGATAATTATTTGTGCTAAATGGAACTTAAAAACAAACTTTTAAAGCTTAAAACGTGTAAACCGGCAAAGTTCGCCTAAGCGAGCTTACTGGTGTATAAAAACCCTAAAAATGGACTATTTTCATGAAACTAAGTAAATCAAGTAAAAATAAATCATCCGAAAGTAATTCGGATGATTTGGGTAATTTTACCCGATTTAGTCGTTTCCGGTATATTAAAGACGGAAACGGGCCCCGCGGCCCAACGGGGTGTCTAAACCGAGCTCTAATTTCACCACTTTAATTAAAATATCAATAACAACTATTTTCGGGTCGTATGTGGCCAAACTCATTTTTGAAAACATAAAGACGAATAACCGTGCTAGGCACGCAAAACGAGAAAACAAACTAATGGTAGTTTTGACTAAAGAACTCTAAGTGATATCACAATCTAAGTCCTGAGAAGTGTATCGGGGTTAACATTGTCCCCGGATCGTGTACGGTACTGGGTTAACAGTGTCCCCGGACGTACCGGTTAACACGAATTTAAGTTATATTAATAGAAATTGTGTAGTAACGACTTAGGGATCGTATTACAGATCCGGACAGGTAGCCGTGCCAGTATTACATCTCTGCTAACCAAAAAGGTGAGTTTTCACGAGCCCCTTTTTATTGAACTGTTTTAAATATTTTCCCGGGGCGGAAAGCATGTTTTTATCAAAGTGTTTAAGTACATGCCGATCGCATGGAAATGAATGTATTATATAATGTTTATCATACGGGAATCGCACGGTAACGTATTAAGAAGGTAATTGTCTGAGTTGCTAATATTGTAAGGCCCGAAACAGTGTTCTGGGTTAATAGTGTCCCCAGAGGTTATTAAATGTATTTCTGGGTTAACAGTGTCCCCAGAGGCTATTAAATGTATTTCTGGGTTAACAGTGTCCCCAGAGGTTATTGAATGTATTTCTAGGTTAACAGTGTCCCCAGAGGTTATTAAATGTGTTTCTGGGTTAACAGTGTCCCCAGAGGTTATTAAATGTGTTTTCTGGATTAACAGAGTTTTCACTTGTAGGCTCAGCATAATTACATCATTAATTTATGATTATTAAAATGATTTGTCATGGTTTATTTAAATTAGTGAAACTCACCAACTATTCGTAGTTGACCCGTTTTCTTTACATGCTTTCTAGGTACACCCAAATTGGAATGAGTGATACGTGCTTGATGATGTGTGCTATTTTGTGGAAGATTAAGGATCTATATTTTGCATTAAATATGTTAAATGTTTATCGGTAAAACTTATGTGATAACATTTAGATGGTAACGAAACTCGGAACAATGTAATTCGTTTAAATTAATGTAGTGGTGTTTTCTTTATAAGCAATGCTGTTGATATCAGATGTGTCTGTTGCATCCCGTGTACGTTTCCGCTGCGGTTACGGGGTGTTACAGATTGTTTTTATGAACAATTATATATAGCTTTGTTGATAGTAAAAGTAGACACTAACTTAGATTATCAATCTTGAATAAATACGATAAAATGACAAATACTTCTACAAATGTTGGGTATAAGAAATATATTTAGAGAATTATAATTTGTATGTTTATATATCATTTTAAAACTATGTATGTCGTTTGAATCCAAAACATATGTAATTTGGTATATTTAAACTTATTTTTTGTTATTGTTTCCTATTTTTATTATTTATTGTTAAATATTTATTTATAATATAATTTTGTATAAATAGTTTACAATGATATAACTTCTCTATATTAAAATAAATAAAAAATTCTCCCTAAACAAAAAACACTTCCGATGTTTCATTTTCATCGAAGAAACCCTACAAAATTTCGTCTTCTCTCTCAAGCGTCGCTCCAACAAAATCAACACCCAATTTTTGTTATTCTGGATTCATAAAGGATCTTCATAATCAATTTATCGTTTCTTCAATTTATTTTATATGATTTGTTTATTAATGAACCCTAATTTTCATGAAATCCTAATTGGATATAAAAACTGAACAAGAACATGAATTTTAATCTTTTAATCCTCCAGACAAGGTACATAATTTGATTACTAAATTAAATATTTTATTGAATGGTTTGAATGTGCATGCTAAGTGCTTGATGAAATGCTTCAACCAAAAAAGGTTGATAAACCTTGTTGTTAAAGGTAAACCGAGTCGTTTATCCAAAAATTTTTGAGCTTTTTCATATGGTTTTGAATATGAGATGTTAAGTTTTAGTTTTAGTTTTTCAGGTTGGTTTTAGTTTCTAATTTATTTCCAGTCTGTTTTTTCGGTGTTTTATTTCATTTTTATTGGTATTTGATTTCATTTCAGTTATAATTTTGTTGGTCATTGGTTTCATTTCAGTTTATTCACTTTTTTAAGTTTTGTTTCAATTTCTTTAATTTCGGATATTGGATTTTAATAATCCAAACTTTAGCATTTGGTCGACAATAATCTCGACTTTAGAAATTCCACATGTTATCCCAACTTTCACCATATTGGGCTCCACCAAACCTGTAACACCCCGGCCCCTCGCACCACCAATATTGTCCGCTCTGCCCACAAAGAGTTCACGGATTTGTTTTTGGTTGCCTAAAACGCGTTGGTGATGTTAAGAGGCAGGACATTACTTATGAACCAAGGATCTCTCTTGTCCACGGCCAATGTGGGATAACCTAAGAGTGGGACGATGTTGTGTTTGCCAAGGGTGTTACAGACAACCCCCCTTTGGACTCATCGTCCTCGATGAGGCGTGTCCCAACATCCCGAACGGCACAAGAGTGGCTCTGATACCAACTGTAGCACCCCAGCCTCTCGCACAACCAATATTGTCCGCTCTGCCCACGAAGGGCTCAAGGATTTGTTTTTGGTTGCCCAAAACTCGTTGGTGATTGAAGAGGCAGGACAATACTTATGAACCAAGGATCTCTCTTGTCCACGGCCGATGTGGGATAGCCTAAGAGTGGGACGATGTGTTTGCCAAGGGTGTTACAAAACCTTTTTCTAACATAACCCAGGTTTAATTACAAAAACATAATACATACGTCAAATCATTTGTTCGCATAGATACATACTTTTATATTTATTCATACACACACACACACACGTACCCACACACATGCATGCATGCATACATACACACATGCATGCATGCATACATACATACATACATGCATGCATACATACACGTTTACCTCACGAATTTACTAAACTCCGTCACGTGTGGTACATTGGTCACCAATCTATAGTCAATATTGCAAACAATTTGTTTTTGTGTACTCACTTTTATAAGCATAAAGATTATGCATATGTTTGTGTATGCCTATTACAAAATGACATTCAAATTTTGTAACGCAACTCTTTATTGGTACACATGTAGCGATTTCAACCATTTTCATAATTACACTTCATTTCACGACACATTGTCAACTGCTATGTAGCTTTATTAAGAGTGAAGAGTGAAAACGGTATTAAAATCATCATCATCATCATCGTACTCAGTATATCCCACCAATAGCAAAGCTATGGTAGGGTCTGAGGAGGGTAAGATGTAGGCAGCCTTACCTCTACCCCATAGGGATAGAGAGGCTGCTTCCGGTGAGACCCCCGGCTCGATAGTAGTTTTGCATCAAGCCTTAGACATAAGGCACATAGCACTCAGTCATCGGGACACCGGCTGATCGGTGCATGTACCCTTATCTTTCAGCTATCAACGCCACTACATGATGCCTGATTAACCGTCCGTCACTTTTAACGTTATTTTCACGAGATTAGTAAAATAACGTCAAAATTAGTGCAATTTCACTTTTGCCCACCCGAGGGTTCACACATATATACATCATATGTGCGCACCGCAAGCAGGGCTATTTTATATAGACAAAGTAACTTTACAAACAAAAAAAACAAATATGATTTATAAGAAACTATGTAGTAGCTTATGAAGATTAAGTTTGAAACTTTTAAATTTTGTTTGTAAATATTCTAATATGTAAAATCATGTTTTGTAACATTTTGTCTTTTACTCCTTTCTTTCTGTATTAATATAAATTGCATTTATAAATCATTTTCTCTCGAATAGAAGATTAAAAAAATCTTGTCGTAATTACTTGACGATTTCTATATTTTCAACCGTTTCGCACACGGGTCAATAACTTAGTATATATATAAAACATCCAGAATCTTCAAAGATTGAAGTTAAATTACCTTCAACCAATAATACGTTTCCATGTACCGTCAGACACAAATACATACATAAAACATAATCTAACTTGCGTAAAACAAATAGGTGAAGAAACATATCATACACAGATAAACTAATACATTATATATGTAAGATAAAAACCAATGTCTGTCACTGAAAATGCATGTGATACCACTTAAGTGTTTAAATGAAATAATATCCAGAATTGAATACATATGATCCCTTGCTCTAGTGGGTTGGTTGTGTGAATGTTTAACTCTTGACAAGCCTTCCTACTCAGGTCCGATTCCCATTGGCTTCATTTTTCAGCCATTTGTTTTGATTTTTTTTCAAATGTATTTCCATGACATTTTGCTTTTTTTGTTTTAATACCGTAACAAACATAACGGAAGCCGACCAAACATCACTTTTGTTTGTTGTTGTTTTTTTATTTTAATTCAGGTACAGCAACACGGAAGCCGAACAAACACCGATGTTCTTTTTTTTTTAATTTCCGGTATCATAACAAGCGTGACAGAGGCAACCGAATTCACGTAAAGATATGTCGGTGCCACAAGTTTCAAAGAGGATTTTCTTAGTTTAGCTGATGCATATATTATTATGGTTTTGCCTTTCATCAAATATCTTCATGTGTCCGGGTGGTTATGTCATTACATGATTGTGTTGTTACCTTTTAGGGGAATGCATGTTTGAGACTCTGGAGGTGCAAACCTTAGCAACATTTTATGCCATTTTTTTAAGTGGGTGTCTAGGCTCTTTTTCCCTTTGACGCGAATAATTTTGTTTTTTTTTGTTTGTTTAATTTTGATATTGTAACGAACGTGACATAAACTGAGAGAATCTGCATAGACTTACCGCCTAAACGTCTGGGACGGACAACGATCGGGTTTTACCAACGTTTTTATCAACCGACGCCACCCCATTGGTCCACTCCATTTATAATTTTTCCGCTATATTAGCTCCGGTACCGTAATGAACGTACCCGAAACCGACCGAATTCGTGTCCAGTTACCATTTCAATGTCCTAGACCGACAACGCTTGAATTTTACCAACTGCCTCGGCGCAACGCGCCAGGCACAGCACTAGTTAAATTTAAAATAAGAGTCACCAAAATCATAATCATCGTCACCGGTAGATAAAAAGAAACTGTGTAGGGTTAAGGGAACAACATAATTAAAAAACAATTAATAAATCACCTTCAATTTGAATGTTAATATCAATATGGATTACTATATCTTCATATATGATAGATGTAAACAAACACACAATTTAATCTTGCTTAAAATTGACAAGCTCGAATTAATCGATTAGAGTCCAGATGTTTGCATTTATGTTGAAATAGAATTTAAACTTTGAAGATGCGCAAGAGAGAGTTAGTGCATAGTATAATACCTCATCGGCTAAGTTTTGAGAGCTCTAACTATACCATGCAAGATATATCTGCCTAGATGATAGATCCACTTTCAAACCTTCAAACCACAATTACTTAGATCAGATAAATTATTATATTCAGAAGAGTTGGTCCCAATCTCTATAAAATTAATTTTACCCATTCGCAATAAATGGAATATTTTTACCTATATGTTTTTAATTTATCTATTTGAGTCATTTCCTTTTAGATATCTATTTTAGTTTTTATGAGTTTGGCCCATTAATAAATAAAACATTCCCTAACTGATCATTCAAAAGTAAATTGATAAAAGTTAGAACTTATAGATGTGCATGTATTTTCTGTAAAAAAAAATAATAAATAATCACGGTTGTTCGACCCTAATAAAGTTTAAGTTGTCAGCAAACTGTGGCATGAAGCTGGTAACAACAACTGAGGCTAGTGAAAGAAGAACAAATGACTAATAGCCTCCTAAACATCATATTTGACATGAATCAACTTTATAGTTTCAATAAATTAATATATCAATCCCAATGTGACTAAAAAGGCTTATTTAGTAACTTACATCTTATCTTTGTTAGTGACTCGCTTAACCTTATTATTACTTCCAATATCTTGTGCGTACTCGTACAACCCAAAATTCTACGTTGTAGATCCATTGTTGGTGAATGACACGCACTCACACACATAAAAAAAACACATTAAAAATCACCAAGATATGATGAAATCTCTAAATCAAATAGTATGTTATTAGAATACTAATGTGTCAAGGCTGTGAAAATAAGAATGATTCATGATGCCTTTTGCAGAAATTCTTTCGGTTGGGTTGTATTTCAACATTTAAAAAAAACAAATATTAGTATTTTATAAAATCCTAATCTTAAAAAAATATAAAACAATATGTTTATAATTACTGATTATATATCAACTCTATCAGGTCTCAATGATTGAACCGCATGTGCCATCTTCCTCGGTATCCACTTTGGATACACATGTCAGTCCTTAAGACTGCGAACCTCCAATGTTCTTCGGTTGGTGTCATGAGCAACCTGCAAGTTTCATTATCATGCCAACATTGTAACCATCACTTCACCAACTTTAGGTGTAAAAATATAACATGAAAATAATAAATAAAACATTTTGAGTTGTCATATTATAGCCCATTCGAATTATGTTTGGCAGCCCATTCAATGAAACAGGTCGACACATAAACATGTTTATCCATTTACCTGTTCAATATGTATGCAACTTGACTTATGCATGTCCACTTGTTCAACTCATTTAAATTATACATTAATAGACTAAAGAGAAAATCACAGTTGTCATGTATGTTTAGGGTTATTTGCAAATCATGCCATTATACTTTAATTCAGGGGTGGATCTATATATAATGTCATACGGGTTCACGGGAACCCATTGAGTTCCGAAATCTATATAGAATATAAGTATAATTTGTGAGAGTGAACCCATATATATTTTAAGTGTGAACCCATAAACAATCTATCACTCTAGTCTGGTGGTAATGTTCCCCCCTTTAATCCCGCCATCCCTTTAGTAGACCCGGTTCGAGTCTCAACCACAGTTAAATTATTTTTATTTCTCGTTTTTTTCCTTTTTTTTATTTTTTATCCAGCAAAGTAAGTTAGGGTTCTTTACTTTTTACTTCTACCCATCGCTAACACACATCAGACATCAGACCCTGCAGTTCAAACCCTAACCCCCCAAGGCCCCCACCACCACCGCCGGCCGCCGGCGACCGTCTCTCTTTTCGCCACAACGTCCTCGCCTCCTCTGCCTTCCTCTCCATCCCTAGTCTCCATCTTTCCTTCACTCCAATCTTCATAGACTCACAATAAGGTATGCTTTGATGTTTTGCTTCAATTATTATTGTTTATTTACTGAAATTACAATTAGAAAGTATGATTATGTTGAAGTTTGTTAATTAAATTAGAAAATTAGTGATGTTTAAATTTGATTTGTAGGCATTATCAATATTAAAAGATATTTCTCAAGTGAACCATCAAACATTCAATCATCATTTTCAAGTAGTAAACAACCCTCAAGAATAGATTTGAATGACCTTCTGTGTGATCCTTCGGAAAGGAAACCAATTTCATCTTATCATCCAACTCAAAAAGATTAAATTAGACGAACCGTTGAACCGACCTAAACCTTACGGCCTTACCCGACCCGAACCGTTGAACCGACCTAAACCTTCGAATCGACTCGAAATTTTTATGGCCGGTCGTATAAAATTAGAGCATTTTAAAACAGTGAACCCATTGAAAAAAAATTCTGAATCCGTCACTGCTTCAATTAGTATAAAAACATCCTCAAAATTCATATATCGTCACACTTAACATCATTTCCACCAATTAACGTTAACCTTTCTTGTAATTTTATTTGAATGCCCATTATACCCTTGCAAATCATGTCCTTTATTTCCAATTTGTAATTATATATTTTTAAACCTAACCGGGTCCCATCAATTGTTTTATTGTAAACTTTCTCTTGTCAAATGCAAAGGTAACATAGTCATTTTGTATTGTGAGTGACCCATGGATGTGTTGGTGAATCTGAATATACAAAGTAATTGTTGAAACTCAAAATCGCCATGAAAGAAAGCTTGTGTTCTTGACATTTCAACAATTCAACTTCAAAATTACAACCCAAATTAGTAAACATTTACAAACATATAATCATTAACAAATCTTGATAATATTCATATCAAAATTTAGAAATACAAACCAAAGATGCTTAACAGATCACATATCCACACCAAGCGAGTAATGATTTGATCCCAACAAAACTTCAGGAGCTCGATACCAAAGCAAAACAAATCTGTAAAGCAAAATATCAATTCCAAATTCCCGAAATCAACATCAATGAGCTTATGGGTGTGCACAAAGCCAGAATAACCAAACCGTAACTGATAAACCGACTAAGTAGACCCAATAAAAAATGCCGATGTTTAGTTTTATGTTTTTTAAAATGAAATTTTTTGGTTCGGTTTTGCTATCAACCACAAATCGAATAAATAGAAATAAATGAATCGATTATTCGAATAAACTAAATTTTACGTAATTTGCAAAAAAAAAAATAATAATAAACGGTGTAGACTAAAAATTTTAGCTCCAAATTTGCGATAATTAACTAATTATAACTAATAATTTTTTTTACCCGAATTCAATATTTCTCCCGTTTTTCCTTTTGTCAATACATACAAAAACACAAAAGAACCCATTGTGAAAACCATGAACCAAAATGTGGTTTAAAATAATCAAACCGTAACCAAAACAACCCCATAAAATCCGACGGTTTCATTTTAAGTCTTTTTAACCGATTTCGCGGTTGGGTTTGGTTTTACCATCAACCCAAAAAAAACAAATGGAACCGACTGTAGCTAATCGAACATGAATGTCACACCCTGACCAAAAGCGGTGGAACATGCCGAGGTGCAACGGATTGCTCAAATACACAAGACACTATTAAAGTGACAATATTTAATCAACTCATTTATTTCATATATCAATAAACAATCACATAACTTGTTCATACAAAATAAATTTGAATACAAGTAAACATATATATATATATTGTTTGTTTTGCTAATATCCTAATAGTCTTGATAACGTTTTTTCGTCAAGTCCTCGAGTCAACAAAAGTCAAACCTGTAATATTGCATAAAATAAAGTTTGTCAACACAAAGGTTGGTGAGCAATTTCATAGTTTTGAACAATAAGTATATAATAAGAAATTCCACAACTTGTATACGAAACAATAAATAATAGCAACAATTTGAATAAATGAGATCACTAATAAGCATACATTAGCGACACCGTCTATAAGAGAATACAAAATAGATTCGGATTTCCATGAGATCGTTAATAAGAATACATTAACGACACAGTATATAAGAGAATACCAAATAGATTCGGATTTCCATGAGATCGTTAATAAGAATACATTAACGACACTATGCTATAAGAGAATACCTGATAGTTCACGGATTTATGAATCAACCAACCAAAAAGCGGTAAACACATTAGCATTTAAGCATGTAAGCATATAACACCAAATAGAGCATTTATTTAAGTAAAGTATACAATAAAGTTTGTGGTTTAAGACTCAAGTATAAAACATTTAGTTTGAATAATTATGCAATATCACCCCAAAACGAAAGATGGAAAACATGAGATGAAAGTACTCACATTCAAGTAATAAACGTGATCGGTAAAATGACGAGTAACCGGAAGGATGAGGTTTAACGAGCAAGGTCTAGATGAAAGGAAGTCTTGTATTTAAAAGGTTGTCAAGGAAGTCCTTAAATAAAATAAATGATCAGAAATGCAAACAATTTAAAGTTTAAGGTTTAAAATGTAAATATTTAAGAAATTGTAATAATAGTCTTTTAAAATATAAGTTTGCTCGAAACTGGGTTAAAGTATCTAGCCCTTAATATTTACTCAACCTATGTTAAGTAATAAGGTGGGTAAAAATGCAAGAATGCAAGTCCCTTTATAATATAGATACTAAAATGGGTTTTAACGAATGTTTCGGGTTGTTGGTTCGGGTCTTGATAATTGGTCAAACCCAAAGTCAACTTTCCAAAATTATGAATGTTATGAGATAACTCAATAAAAATTAATAAGACTTAACCAAGTATGTAGTTCTATTGTTTTAAAACTAACAACGCCCGTTAAGCGAGTGTTCGGTTTTATCGGTCCAAATTTTGTTATGAGATCAAGTTAGATCCAACATTTCCAATTACTTAAGAAAATAATTAAAATAAGTTTATAAAGTACTTCTAAAGATTTATACAAGTCTTGATAGCTAAAAAACACACTTGTGTGTCTTAAGCAAGTGAAAATCGGTTTAGTTCGGTTTGGTTCGGTTTCCATCTCACAATAGGTTCAAGGATGGTTTCCACATGCCCAAATATCAAAGAACTTGTATAATAATTTACAAATTATTATACTTATGTTTTACAACCAAAAAGTTAACAATAAAGTATCTAAACGAAAGTTCGGTTTTCGGTTCGGATCTTGTTTCGGGTTAAGACCGAGGTTAGATTTCACAAACCCATAACCATAGAACTTATAAAAATGATTTTAGATACTTAAATCTAACATAAAGCATGTTTAAACAATTATTTAACAAAACTAGTAAACAAGTTCGGTTTACGGTTTAGAGCTATTTACGGTTAAACCGAGGCTAGACTCTTCAAACCCATAACCATGGAACTCATAAATATGATACAAACTAAAATGAGCAGAAGTTAAGCATGGCTAGTAAGCATAAACAAGTTATATAATTATATATATATATATCCAGGACTCGAAAGTCCTCCATGAAGCCTTGCCTTACAAGGCCCGACACTCCAACCGGGACCGGGGAAAGTAACAAGGGGTGTGTATTATATATATGTTGTATAACCATATTCAAGTATTAACAAGTTGATTAAAATGAAAGACTATGGTCAATTTGACTTTGGAAAGTCAAATTGCCAAGAACATGAAGAACAACCTTTAATCTTAAGAATTGAGATAAAATTTGGAGTATGAGCAAGTGTAAAAATAAATGAGATGGGTGTGTATATATAGGGTAAGGGTCAAGGGTTCTTTCTAAGGTTCTCTTTCATGTTTGCATGCAAATAGGTTGGTTAAACAAGCAAGCAAGGCACAAAACAACAAGAAAAATCTGAAATATAGCTTCAGATGTCACTAGGCACCACGCAACCAGCCCCCCTGCCCTGGCCGCGCAGCGTGGCGTGTCTGGGGTGGGGTGGGTTGGCCCAGCTCGTCTTGCGTGGTTCGTTATGCGTCCCGGAAGTTCGTATTCGATGTAATTTGATCGTTTTAAAGGCGTTTTCGAATTCGTAAAAGGGGTTTTTCAAATTGAACAAATAGGAATGATTTAGTAACGTAAATTCCAATATTTTATATCTTTGAAATGTCCGGGATATAAATTGGGTCGGTTTACATGAAAAACGAATACACAAACGAACACAAATAGGACTCGAAATTGACGAATGTCACAGTATCCCCAATTTTTTGGAAATTTCATCCCAAAATTAAAATAAACTTAAGGAAAAAGGTAAATACTAACGAATGTTGCTTTTAGCAAGCAATGTAAGAAATATTTTAAGAAAAGAATAACGTCAAATCCTTGCATGACTCGAAAAACGCCACAAATGAGAACCATAATAAAGGCACTTATATATAGGATATACCAGCGGTGTATCTACCATGCCCTTATCATAACTCGCATTTCTACCGTTTTTTCCGCTATCTTTCTCGGGTCTGAGTTATCGCACATAATCGCACTTACTATGGCTTCCATACGGGGATTTCGATAATTAAGTGTGCACCCATAATTATTTAGATCGTCGTATGGTCCTCATGGTTCGTTCCATTGTGGGGTTTAAGAGACATATTTATTTTGAAATCTTTAAATGATAGATACGTAGATAAAATCTGTAGAATTTTACCAATATTGACAAAACAGTACTAGCGGTTGAAAATTTTAGGATTGACTTTTATATAAGAAAGAAAAATGGGATAAATAATTGTAACAACAAAAATCCGAAAATATAAATCAAGGTGGAAATAACAATTCTGTTTAAAATAAGTAAAGACGATCGGAAAAAAAATTAGGGTAAACAATATGAAATAAGATTTGAAGTCAAAAGTCATCAAGGTAAATGCCAAAGTCTATAAATCGAGGTATTAAATAACATCGATAAATGAAACCCGTTAATGTGGACTCCGATAAATGAAAATGAAAAGTCCAATAAATGAAAACGAGAATCCGATGAGTGAAAATGTAAAAAAAAATCCGATAAGTGAAAAAACGAGAAGTCCATAAATGGAAAAATAAGGTTGGGATAAACAACTATACAATTAACAATAACATCGTACAACGAGTTTCACACGTGAACAAATTTGAGGTTATAAGTATTTGCGGATATGATTACGAGAAATGTGATAACATGAGAATTATGTGAGTTCTATGGGATGATGTATACATGTATCAGACTAAAAATAAATAGAATTTTGATTTATAAACCAATCGATGAAGATAAAATGTGAATACGGCCTCTATAGTGAAACCATGTACATAATCATGATTCTAGTAACGGTTTTCAATAGCGCCAAAACTTGCGGACAACCACACATAGGTCGTTGATAGATTAAATGAAATGACGTGGAATAATGCATAGAATCTTGTCATGCTTGAAAAGCATAGATGCTCAAACATGAACAACATAGTCATGAAAGTGACGTTTAAATGATAAACGAAATTTTTAGCGAAAATGAGGCTTTGAAAGTAGTACACCAATTGTTATTGAATAACTTGAATCTGGTCATGTATAATCAAAACACAAAATGAAATCTCATGTGCATAAAATTTCCATCGAAACATCTCATCAAATGAAAAGAAAATCGCAATAATCATGATACTCGAATTAATGACGAAATATGTAAATCGCGTATCATATACTCTAAATATAAGAATATAAATCGAAAATGAAGTCTCAAGTAAAGCCGTTTTATTGTTTCCAAGAAAATGTATGTAATAACAAAGCATAGCGGTAACGCGTAGCTACATATGAAATTGCTATCAAATGAAAATCTTCTAAGTTAAATTGTTAAAGAAATTTTGCATACGTAAATTTGTTGTGATTATAATAAATCATGAATGAAATGATGTTTGTGATAATAAGGAGTAAATATTCGCATAAACCGTTATTGAACAAAGTTTATGCTACGATATTTAATGCATGAAGCATTTATGAGTGTGTCCGAAAAAGATTTGTAAAGCCATGATCATTGAGTTTATACAAAATGATGAAAGTTGTAGTTTGTTATTGAATAAATCTCGAATTCAACATTCAAAATGAAACCTCGTATTTAAAAAGTTATTATGAGATTTATCAACTTACGTGACAATATTTAAAGTCATGAAATTTCGCATATAATCGTTTAACAACCTTTGAAAACAAAACCTCATAATAGAAAAAATTTTGTTGTCATGACAATATTTTATTCTACAACGATGATTTATAAAATATGAGCATAACACGTAAATCGATATTCTTGAAAGAGTTTATGATTTAAAAAAATGAACATTTGGGTACATAAGGTCGTTATAAGTTCACTAGCTGTATATATATAATAAAAAAAATTAGGGGAAAAATGAGGCTTGCGTGTGTATGGAAAGGTTTTAGTCTTCGAATAGTGAATGGTTTGGAATTTTTTTTTTGAAGACTGAGTGTGTTTCGTGTGTCTTGAGAAATTGGGTCCTCTTGAGTTGGGTTGATAGGGTTTGTTGAGTTTAGGTCGTTTGAGTGGGTTAGGCTTAGATGACTTGTGCGAGTAGTGGTTGTCTATTTGGATAGGGTTTGCTTATTGAGTTCGGATTAACTTGATGGGTTGGATAATTCTTGACTAGTTTGGGTTGAGATTCGGTTTATACATGTATTATGCAAGGAGTGTTTGGGGTTACTAATTTGATATCAAACTCTATGGTTTGGTAGGAATGGGGTGGCGACATGGTTTGCGATTTGACATAGCATGGATCGAATGATCGAGTCATAGTTGGGTAAACTTTGGTTTGTGTATGTCCAAGACATTGGTGGATGTGTTTGTCGGTGTCTTTGAAGTATTAGGATGATGAGTTTGATAGGTTTTCAAGACGTAAAGGTGTCGGTATTTAGGGCTTTTCGTTGGGTTGGTTTTGTACATCTTGGATCTTCTTGGGGTTTGAGTTAGTGAGCGTATAACTTTGGTATGTTAGGTTTCGTTCGTATTGGGGAGAGATTTAAGCGCGTGGGAAAAACCTTTGAAGTGTAAGGATGGTTGGTTAAACGTGGTAGTTCGAGATGGGATACGGGTGTTTGGAAGCTTGGAGTTGCGTATAGGGAAACTTTGACTAACAATAGGTTTTAAATTGAAAATATCATAATTTATAAAAAACGATTGAAACATCCATTAAAGTTTTGATAATTAAAGTTACAAGTTATTATATATATATAATAGGGTTGGTATCATTTAAGAACTCTAAAAAAGTTAAGAACACTTAGGAACCCTTAACAACCAAATAATTTTTTTATTTTTTTTATATATTAACAATATTTAAGAGTAGTTTTATCATATTTTCTATAACAATTTTTATTACATATAATAATCACAAGTTTACATATATGTAAAGTTTATGTACTCACAAATTTACATATGTGTAAAACAAAACATAGATATGTATAAAAACTAATTTTCAAAATTGTAATCGTAAATATAGATATAAAAAAATGATAAAACTACTCTCAAAGAACATTAACATACAAAAAATTTTATAAAAAAAGTTAGTTTTTAAGGGTTCCTACAAGTTCTTAAATAATTTAGCAGTTCTGTAATGATACTCATCCTATATAAATATATATATATATATATATATATATATATATATATATATATATATATATATATATATGTATATGTATATGTTTTTGACAAAAATCAGCTAAGGATCAAGTATCCAAATATGTTATTTGAGGTAAGGTGCTAACTCGATAATGGCAAGTGTATAAGTGTAATATTGGTGAACACAAAGGTTTGATCACGAGGGAAAAAGCCCTTAACCAAGATAGTCTTACTTCGGTCAAAACATATCAAGGTAATCTTTGGTAAAATAACTTCGGTCAAGGATTAATAAGATAATCTTTGGTCATTACTTTAGTCAATGATCAACAAGGTAACCTTTGGTCGATGAGTATGTGATTATCGTGGTCTCCAGCACAAAAAACCCCCAGACGGTGAAAACTATCACCGTCGATTATATTGATGATAAAAGGTGGTTACAAGTGTTGTGGAGTATATGATCGAGTTACAAAGTAAGCTAGTGTGTAGAGAGAATGCTTGTTTCTGCTCTTAGTGTGTGTGATAGTACATGTAAAATGATAACCTAATCGATCATAATCTCAGTATATAAAGAAAAGAAATAATAACTATAAGTCCTATTTTTAAGGAACTACTCCACTAGCTGCTCCCATAACTTTGACCACGTGCATAAAGGAGTCTTGTAGCGAAAGTTTAGTCAGACTTGGTCATACAGCCGTTATACATAGCTCTGGAACTCTTCAGAAGAATAATTGATCCAGACACGTCTTCAATGATAACATATCCTCAGTACTCAGCTATTTGTGAGTGAACAAGAAGTCCTATAAATCCGCCATTATCCCCACTAAACGTGCTACAACCATTTGACCACGTGCTGCAGGTTCCTTGTAGCGAAATATTAGGTAGACCATGTCCTATAGCCATTATACCTATCAAATATTAACCTACACATGAGAAACAATCGTTAGTAATACCAACTACTGAGGATCCTTGATCCTGACAGGATCTGTCTAAGGATAACTGATCCTAGAACATATGTCAAGATAACGTATCCACATAGTCAAATTTCCGTGCTCTAACAATTGCCACCAAAATGGCGGTTGTGATAAGATCACAGCTGTCATTTTGCCTTTGAATTTAGACTTCCTGCAAAAACAGATGATATTAACAAGCTAGATATAATTATCATATATTTATAGATTTCGAGAACTTCCCTTCAAGCTATATGTCTAAAACTTCTTATTCTCCCTGCAAATCATGAACAACTAGTAACATCTATTTAACCCGGGTGGATGGTTCATATCTTGAACGGTGAAGTCCGGGTTAAAACTTTTGGTTAAGTCCAGGTGACTTATGATTAATAATAATTGAAAACTTTTGACTATTTACTTGTTGTTTATTTTCAAATATTTGTTAGATATAACTTTAGCATTTTTACCAGTTTTGAAAAATAATTTCAAGTAAAAGATTTACAGGATAAAAGATCCTTAAGAAAATAACTCAGGATAAGATATCCTTAAATAACAAATATTAGGATAAAATATCTTTAATAGTTGATAAAATTTATATAAGAGAATTCTCTCAAAGGGCAAATTTTAGGATAAAGTATCCTTAAAATAGATAAAAATTTTAGTAATCAAATAACTTTAAGAGAATAGCTCTTTAAACTGAAATATCCAAAATTATTGCAAGAAATATCATACATAAGTTAACTAACAGAGATCATACCAGAAGGTCTAGATAGACCTAAGTTACCAGAGGTATTGAACTCTTAATGATCCGTAAAGGAACAGCTTTAGGATCCAGGATCCTTAGTTTCTTGATCTTCATAAAGAACTTAGGAATTCTGCTGCAAATAATTCGTAATATTAACTGGGATCAAACCCATTAAACTGGGGACAAGCCCAATAAATATTCTGGGGACAAGCCCGTGCAACTGGGGACAAGCCCAACAAACTGGGGACAAGCCCATAAAATAAACTGGGGGCCAGCACAACAAACTGGGGAAAAACCCATAAAATAAACTAGGGAAAAGCCCAAACTGGGGACTGACCCAAAGATACAGATGTTAACTGGGGACTCGCCCAAACTGGGATTTAGCCCAAACGTGAGATAACGTGAAAACGTTATAAACCGGTGGTATGGTACGTCTACCATAAATCGTAGGATCCTCCAAATAGCCGAAGACAACGATATTGTCAGCCACTAAGCGTGTACTGGTCCTGCTGCCCCGGACTATACGTCGGATAGCGTGCGCAACTGGCGATCGTGAGAAAGGTGAAAACCTTTAAACCATAGGGGATATGACCATCGGGGGTCATATCCAAACATGGGCTAGGCCAAGAGAAATCGGATAGTACCTCGAATGCAAAGGAGAGGTGGCCAACCTCTTGGACATTGAACCTCTTCTTGAAATCTGCATTATTACTTAAAAACTTGGAAAGTATATATTGTAAAGAATATGTTATCCTGAAATTAACAATAAGAATTTGAAAAGGATAAGCAATCAGATAAATATTACCAATTTTGGGATCCTTGATCCTTTAAGGATAATATATCCTCTATGGATAATGAATCCTGATCAGAAAAAATATTTCTTGAGGTGGATGGCATTCCATGCTCTTGGTAACCTGTTGCCTTCCATTGTGAGCAAATGATATGCCCTCTTTCCTACTTCCGACTCAATTTGATAAGGTCCTTCCCATTTGGACGCTAGATTCCCATCAGCCGGATTTGTTGTGTTTTGGAAGGCTTTCCTTAACACTAGATCTCCTTCTTGAAATCTTCTGATTCTGATATTTTTGTTGTTTCCCCCAGCTACCCTTTGTTGATATGTTGCCATTCTGATCTTGGCTAGGTCTCTAAGTTCTTCAACGGTATCCAAGTCTTCAAGAAGGATTTCTTAATTGGCCTCAGGATCACGGATGCTTGTTCTAGCTGTAGGGACCACCATTTCTGTAGGGACTACTGCTTCTGATCCAAACACCAATGAGAAGGGTGTCTGGCCTGTTGCATTCTTGGGTGTTGTCCTGTCAGCCCAAAGGACATAAGGTAGCTCTTCAGCCCACTTTCCTTTCTTGGATCCTAGCTTCTTTTTTAAGTTGTTGATGATTATCTTGTTGCTAGACTCCGCTTGACCATTACCTTGAGGATGAACCGGAGTGGAAGTGATCATTTTGATGCCCCAACTGTCACAAAAGTTAGCGGTTCTATTCCTGATAAACTGGGAACCATTATCACAAACAATTTCAGCGGGAATACCAAATTTAGTTATAATATTTCGTTTAATAAAAGATATTACTTCCCTCTCTCGGACTTGTACAAATGCTTCTGCCTCAATCCATTTGGAGAAGTAGTCAGTCATAGCAAGCATAAAGACCTTTCCACCTGGTGCTTTTGGTAGCTTGCCTACAATATCCATACCCCATTTCATGAAAGGCCATGAGGAGGATATAGGATATAGAGGCTCCGCTGGCTGATAAAGGATGTTCGCGTGTCTTTGACAAGCATCACATTTCCTTGAATAATCTACTTACATCTTTCTTCATTGTTGGCCAGAAGTATCCAGTTCTAAGTATTCTGGAAAATAATGCTCTTCCACCTATTTGATTGCCGCAATCTCCTTCATGAAAATCCTTGAGTACTTCTTGGGTCTCAGGATCCTCAATGCATCTCAAATATGGACCTCCAAGAGATTTTCTATATACCATATCATTTAACAAAATATATTGGGATACCTTGAGTTTTCAAACTTGGGATTTTCGGTGGTTGGAATTTCTCCAGTCTGAATGTAATTCTTGATAGGATGGATCCATGATCCTTTATTATTCGAGGATAAAGGATCCCAGAGTACGATTTCTTTATTATTCATTATCTCTCCAATTTCCTGTTCTCCTATTACTGGCGAGAGAATGTGGATTATTGGGATATTCAAATCCTCAGGAATCTTCAAAGATGAGGCTAAGTTTGCCAAGGCATCTGCCCCAGCGTTTTCTTCCCTCGGTACCTGTGTAATACTAAATATTTCGAAGGATTTCGATATCTCCTTCACAACATCTAAATATTTCATTAGTTTCTCACCTTTAACAGCATATGAGCCATTAAAGTGGTTAGTTATCAATAAAGAATCTACATAAACTTGAAGATACCTGATCCTCATGCTTTTGGCTAATTGCAAACCTGCGATTAAAGCCTCGTACTCTGCTTCATTGTTTGTTGCTTGGAATTCACAGGCTATGGACTGGGGTAATATGTCCCCCTGTGGCGATTTCAGTAGGATCCCCAATCCTTTTCCTCTCACGTTGGATGTTCCATCTGTGAAGATTATCCAAGGATCCTTGGTCCTTTCCAGTTGTTGGACTTCCAAGTCAGCTTCTTTTTGTAGATCACTAGTGAAATCAGCCACAAAGTCCACTAGTGCTTGAGACTTGATTGCTATTCTCGGCTCGTATTGGATATCATATGCACTTAATTTTACAGCCCACTTAGCCATTCTACCTGATAACTCTAGTTTTCTTAGAACATTCTTTACATGATAGTTAGTTCTCAAAATAATAGGATGAGTTTCAAAATAATGTCTCAGTTTAGTAGAGGACATGATAAGTGCAAGAATCAGCTTTTCTAAATGAGAATACCTGGACTCCGCATCTAGAAGACTTTTACTTACATAGTAAACAAGATGTTGTTCACCTTCATGATCCTTTACCAAGACGGCACTCACTGCATTTCCTGAGACAGCAAGATATAGATACAAGGATTCTCCATCCACGGGCTTCATCAGAGCCGGAGCTGAGGATAAGTAATCCTTCAAGGCTGTAAGCGCAGCTTCATGCTTCTCCATCCACTCAAACTTCTTATTCTTTCTAAGGATGTCATAGAAGTCCTTGCACTTCTCGGATGATCTTGAGATGAACCTATTAAGAGCGGCTATCCTTCCTGTAAGCCTTTGGACATCCTACGCGTTTGCCGGAGATTTCAGGTTGAGGATGGCTTCAATCTGTTCGGGGCTTGCTTCAATTCCTCTTTTAGTCACCATATATCCCAGAAATTTTCCATCCTTAACACCAAAGTGGCATTTTGACGGATTCAATTTCATGTTATAATGGTCAAGGATATTGAATGCTTCCTCGAGGTCTCTAAGGTGATCCTCAGCTTTCTTCGACTTTACCACCATATTGTCTATGTATACTTCCATAGTCTTGCCCAACTGATCCTTGAACATCATGTTGACCAGTCTTTGGTATGTTGCCCCTGCATTTCTTAGTCCAAACGGCATAGCAGTATAACAGTATATGCCGGTAGGAGTCAT
Organism: Bidens hawaiensis; assembly: GCF_021521415.1. NCBI lineage: Eukaryota > Viridiplantae > Streptophyta > Magnoliopsida > Asterales > Asteraceae > Bidens > Bidens hawaiensis. Next base: position 51,203 of record NW_027496404.1, on the reverse strand, counting down.
AAATGCTGTATCTTCTTGATCAGATGGTTCCATCTGAATTTGTTGAAATCCAGAGGAAGCATCCATGAAGGTAAGCATTTCATGTCCTGCTGTTGCATGCACCATGGAGTCTATATGTGGTAATGGGAAAGGATCCTTGGGGTATGCCTTGTTTAAATCGGTAAAATCGACACACACCCTCCACTTTCCATTATTTTTTGAAACAACGACCACATTAGCTAGCCATCGAGGATACTGAACCTCTCTGATCATACCGGCCTTAAGAAGTTTTTCCACTTCTTCTTGTATGATATTGTTCCTCTCAGGAGCGAATTTCCTTCACTTCTGATGGACAGGTTTAACAGATAAATCAAGGCCGAGTTTATGAGTGATTACCTCTTTTGAAATACCTGTCATGTCAGAATGCTTATAGGCAAAAGTAGATCTTCTTCGTCCTAAGAAGGATATTATATCCTCCTCAATCTTACTGGGGATAGTGGATCCTAGGAACACCTTTATCTCTGGATCCTCGAGGTCCAATGATACTGTAGTTGCTATGCTATAGTTTGCTTGGATGTTGGCTTCATTGATGAAAAATAATAATTTTTGGCCTCCGGTTGATCACCAACTATCTTTACAACTCCCCAAGGAGTAGGTAGCTTGATGCATTGGTGATAAGTTGAAGCTACTGCCTTCATCCCATGGAGCCAGGACCTACCTAAAATAACATTGCAACAGGAAAGGTTATCTATAACACCAAATTTTTGGTATGAATTTAACCCTTCGATGTAAATTGGGAGGTTGATGTCCCCCAATGTTTTCTTGGTTTCACCACTGAAACCGACTTGCACCGATATTCTAGGAATGATTTCTGAATCCGGGATGTTCATCTTCTTGAGGACATCATGTTGGATAATGTTGACTGAGCTGCCACCGTCCACTAGGATCCTGCGTACATAATGGTTAGAGATAAATAAAGTAATAATCAAACCGTCATGATGAGGATCCTGAATGTTCAGCTTGTCTTCCTCATCGAAGAAGATTCTCTTGTCTGTTGTTAATGTGGTTGACACTATTGGATGGTCCCCGTTATCCATCTTGATCTCTTTGGTGAGTCTTTTTGCTACGGAGAAAGAAGTTCCACATATGTCTGAACCTCCAGAGATGAAATTGACCGCTTGCACATCCAGCTTGTCCTGATGAGGATCCTGGATCCTTGAATTGAAAAAGATTCTCTGATCAGTCACTCGAGTAGTGGGGATGAGTGGTCTTCTCTCATTATCCAACTCGAATTCTTCCACGGGACTTTCTTCTAAGGCACAAGAATCTTTAAACAATTCGTAGTCTCTGGAGACAAAGTTGGACAAAAATCATCTAAGGATCAAGTATCCAGATCTGTTATGTGAGGTAAGGTGCTAACTCGATAATGGAAAGTGTATAAGCGTAATATTGGTGAACACAATGGTTTGATCACGAGGGAAAAAGCCCTTAACCAAGATAGTCTTACTTCGGTCAAAACTTATCAAGGTAATCTTTGGTAAAATAACTTCGGTCAAGGATTAATAAGATAATCTTTGGTCGAATTACTTTAGTCAATGATCAAGAAGGTAACCTTTGGTCGATAAGTATGTGATTATCGTGGTCTCCGGCACAAAAACCCCCGGGACGGTGAAAACTATCACCGTCGATTATATTGATGATAAAAGGTGGTTACAAGTGTTGTAGGAGTATATGATCGAGTTACAAAGTAAGCTAGTGTATAGAGAGAATGCTTGTTTCTGCTCTTAGTGTGTGTGATAGTACATGTAAAATGATAACCTAATCTATCATAATCTCAGTATATAAAGAAAAGAAATAATAACTATAAGTCCTATTTTTAAGGAACTACTCCACTAGCTGCTCCCATAACTTTGACCACGTGCATAAAGGAGTCTTGTAGCGAAAGTTTAGGCAGACTTGGTCATACAGCCGTTATACATAGCTCTGGAACTCTTCAGAAGGATAATTGATCCAGACACGTCTTCAATGATAACATATCCTCAGTACTCAGCTATTTGTGAGTGAACAAGAAGTCCTATAAATCCGCTATTATCCCCACTAAACGTGCTACAACCATTTGACCACGTGCTGCAGGTGCCTTGTAGAGAAATATTAGGTAGACCATGTCCTATAGCCATTATACCTATCAAATATTAACCTACACATGAGAAACAATCGTTAGTAATACCAACTACTGAGGATCCTTGATCCTGACAGGATCTGTCTAAGGATAACTGATCCTAGAACATATGTCTGGATAACGTATCCACGGAGTCAAATTTCCGTTCCCTAAATATATATATATATATATATATATATATATATATATATATATATATATATATATATATATATATATCTATATTTTATAAATAGAATTTTGAGATTCAAGCTTGTGAATCACACAATTTTTTTGCTAAAAGTTTTCCACTAAGATGAGAGTTGTTACGATACTCCGGGTTGGCTTAGGTTGTAAAATAATTTACAAGAAAATTTTTTTGAAATAAACGAACCCGCTTAACATAAATCATTCTTGAAATGCTTAAAATTAAGTAGTGGAAAATATCATGGGAAACTAAGAAAATAAGGTTTGCTCAATTTAAAGTTTATTGTGAAAATAAAAGTAGATTGTCATGAGGAAGAAAAATAAATGTTTATAAAGATTAAAATAAAATTTTGCTTATGAGGAAATTAAAATAAGTGAATTGCATGTCAAAATTTGTTATGAGGTATCAATATGAATGATGAATGTCGTTTTGGGAATACAAAGTTGCGAAAAGAATTTCTATGAAGTTTTGCATGAGTATTTCGTTATTTGACATCGTGTAAAGAAAATATTATGGTAAGTTAAATTGACCAGTATTGTAAATTGAGGAATCGAAATAAACGACATCTTCTTTAAAAAAGAATTTCTATGAAGTTTTGCATGAGAATTTCAAGAAAATTACAAGCTATAAGTTTGTAAATTTCTTAAAAAATCAAGGCAAAACTATCTTAAGAAATTTAAAACGAGGAAAACCGTATGATGCAAACTTTATTTTTGAAAATTTATAATGAACCAAAGATTGCATAATGAAAGTTGTATGAGAATAAATTTGGATAATGAAGATCCTACCATGTGTATTATATAATATAGTGAAATTAAAACGTCGTGAGAATTTAAATAATCGATATTTGGGAAATGATAGTTTCAAAATGAACGGGATCGTTATAAATCTAAATTTTTTTTTATGAAATCTTGTACGAAAACATTAAAGACAATTTAAAATCTATATAATGGGAGTTTACTTGAAAATCTAAGGTAAAATTTATCATAGAACCTTTTAAATATGATGAAATTCATATGATAAAATTTGGGTTTATAAATAGTCTAAATAAACAAGGATGACATATTATAAATCATTATAAATAGTTCAAATTATATATGTTATTATTTTTTATTTTTTTAACTTACATTGAAGAGATCGTAATAAATGAATTTTTGTAACAAAATCACGGTGTGAAATCAAAATGAGAAAATTTGTGTAAAATTTTATCATGTGAAATCAAAACATATTAGAATGAATCATAACGGTCAAATAGAATTATATAAATGAGAATTTGTGACGAGAATTTATATGACAAAGTAAAAGAAGAAATTGTTTAAATCCTTGAAATTTATAAATAATGTCTTAAGATTTAAAGGCAGAAAAATCGTGCATGAACCACCATGACTTGATATTCCGACACTAAAAACCTTTTTACAAAAAATACCATGTTGGAATCCAAACATGTGCACGTACCACCGCGCTTTTTTCATGTTTTCAACTCAAATAACGATTGCAACAAAAATAATAAATCGGAATACAACGTCATGTCAAAACACTAGTCCACGAACCACCGTGGTTATATTGTTTCAACACCGAAAATTAGGATGGCGACCGGAACGCTCGCATTCGACTACTTAAAGTGGTATCTCATATGAGACCATCGTTAAGGAGATTTGAAACAACGGGATCCAAGTTAAGCTCGTGATCCATAAAACGTAATAAAAACTAATGTTTTTACGGTAAGGTAAGGATACCTTAGATTATTATGAAAGTGCATGTATGTGTATATATAAAATTAAACAAAAGTAAGGTAAGGATACCTTAGAATGTTTCGAGTGCTTGTGTATATTTACGATTTAATGAGATAAATGAGTATATAAATAAATAAGTGTAATGAACAATCGAGTAGGGTAAACACGTATAAGAAACATGTATAAGGACGCTAAAGCATAGACTATACTAGGTCGTAACGTCTAACCACATATCCTATAGTCTTCTGGCTTTGATACCAATCTGTCACACCCCGACCAAAGGCGACAGAACATGCCGAGGTGCACCGGATTGCCCAAAAACACAAGACACTATTAAAGTGACAATATTTAATCAACTCATTTATTTCATAAATCAAAAAATAATCACATAACTTGTTCACACAAAACAAATTTGAATAAAAGTAAACAAATATATATATTGTTCGTTTTGCTAATATCCTAATAGTCTTGATAACGTTTTTTTCGTCAAGTCCTCGAGTCAAAAAAAGTCAAACCTGTAATATTTCATAAAATAAAGTTTGTCAACACAAAGGTTGGTGAGCAATTTCATAGTTTTGAACAATAAGTATATAATAAGAAATTCCACAACTTGTATATGAAACAATAAATAATAGCAACAATTTGAATAAATGAGATCGCTAATAAGCATACATTAGCGATACCATCTATAAGAGAATACCAAATAGATTCGGATTTCCATGAAATCGTTAATAAGAATACATTAACGACACCGTATATAAGAGAATACCAAATAGTTTCGGATTTCCATGAGATCGTTAATAAGAATACATTAACGACACCGTACTATAAGAGAATACCGTATAGTTCACGGATTTATGAATCAACCAACCAAAAAGCGGTAAACACATTAGCATTTAAGCATGTAAGCATATAACACCAAATAAAGCATTTATTTAAGTAAAGTATACAATAAAGTTTGTGGTTTAAGACTCAAGTATACAACATTTAGTTTGAATAAGTATGCAATATCACCTGTTAGAGCAGATAATTTCGATACTGAGGATATGTCATTCTTGACGACAGATTTGGATCAATTATCCTACTGAAGGGCTCCGGAGCTGTGATAGGATCAAGGATCCTCAGCAGTTGGTATTATTAACAATTGTCTAATGTGTGTAGGTTGCTATTTAATGAATGCAACGGCTCTAAGACTCAGTCCACCATCAATTTCGCTACTGGACTTCTATAGCACGTGGTCAAAAAGACACGAAGGAAGAGAGTGGAGAAATAGCGGATTACTAGGAGTTAGTTGTTACTTGTATTTTTCTTTTCTTTATATATAGAGTTTGTGATCAATGTTAGGTCAGATAGTTACACTTGCACATACTCTAGCTGTTAAGTTCTCTGTAATCACACACATAACATTATTGTATTCGTTGATCATAAACTCCACCCATTGTAACCCTTTTTGTGATTAATAAAGTGGCGATAGACGATTTGTCATCACCCTGGGTTTTTTACCTTTGATCTGAACAAGATCAAGGGGGTTTTCCTCGCAACAAATCTCGGTGTTCTTCAGTATTTCGTTCATACAATCGTCATTAACATCATAGCACTATACCTCACATTTGCAGATTTGGATACATTATCCTTAGCTGATTTTTATCCAAAACAATTTGGCGCCCACCGTGGGGCAATTGGTGTTATAATCCAGATTATTTCCTATCAATTTTCAACTTTTCATACCCATATCACTATCAATGGCCTCTCAATCAACATCTGCTTCATCAACAATGCCATCTTTGGTTCCTCTCTCATCAAAAACTTTGTCGCCGATGCCTCCTCCAATCACGGGAGCACCACGGGGTGCTGCTGCTGGAAACAAGATGCAACTAACGGTCTTCTAGAGCTCAAAAACCGTTGCTACCAATTTGGTGGTTAATACTAAAAATGATGTTTCCTCTATGTTTTCGCAGGTCAAGGCTTACATGGAGCAACAGAACAAGACCAACCAGAGGATCCTTCGGGGGATTGAAGATCTCAAGAAAACTAAGAGGCCAGCGGAGGATCAAACTCCCCTGATGCCCAGGATGTTGGATTTTAATACTCTGATATCCTTGGCTCAACCTACTCAAGGATCATCCATCCTTTAACTGGGATCCAAGGGTCTACAAACTCAAGGATCCTCGATCTTTCACCCAAGATCATCCATCCTTAACCAGAGATCCATGGGTCAACATGTTCAAGGATACTTAACTTTTCACCAAGGATCATTTATCCTTCACCAGGGGTCCATGGGTCAACCTGCTCAAGGATCCTCAAAATTTCAGCAAGGACCATTGATCCTTCAACCAGGATCCTCCGGATCATACCTTCAAGGATCCTTCCACTCCCAACCACTATGATCCTTCGTCCATAGTCAAGGATCCTTCTTTCAGGATCAAGGATTCTCAGGAATTCAACATCAGCGGTCCTCTGAGGTCCATGAAGGACATATAATCCCCATGCAGACCATAGCCTTCGGTGGACCAACTCCTGTAGCAGACGCTTCATATCTCAGCCATTCCTCTGGAATTCCGAGCTTTGCACAACAAAGAGGTAACACATATGATCCTATATCCTTAAATGCTTACCGTGGTTCCATGCAGGATGCAGGTATCAACCAAGCCATGGATAAGGTACTGCAAAAACTTAAGGATATGATATCCAGCGTACCCGGGGTGATTGTCCAATTCCTAAAATACCGAAAGGGAGCCCCAAGTTATCCAGATTTGCTCCACCTATCTGTGATGCTGAAATCCCGAAGCGATTCCAGACCCCTAATATGAAGACTTATGATGGGACCACTGATCCTAAATAGCATGTTGCTCAATATAGGGAGATGATGGAGATCAATCCAATTCCTGAGAGACTCAAGGAAGCTTGTCTATGCAAAGGCTTTGGATCCACACTGACAGGATCTGCATTAAAATGGATGCTAAGTCTTCCTCCCTTTACTGTTGCTTCTTTCTCACATTTAGTTAACTTGTTCAACAACCAATTTTCCTATAGTAGGAAATTTGAGAAGTTAACTAGTGATCTATACCGAGTTATCCAACCTAGTGATGAGTCCCTTAGGGATGTTGTTACGAGGTTTGGCAGGGAAGCTCTGGAAATCCCCAATCTTGACATGTCTACTGCTGTTGAAGCATTCAAGATGGGACTTCAAAGGGGCTCCCCCTTTTATGATGATCTTGTGATGACTCCTTGTAGGTCTTTAGATGAAGTAAGAAACAGGACACTATGGTTCATATGGCTGGAAGACGACAAAAGGATCCAAGAACGATTGGGGGCTCAGACGAAGCAAGAATCCCCTGACAAGAATAAAGAATCCTCATACAGAAACAACAACTCCAAGCTGTACACCAAGTTCAACAATCAAAACGTACGAGTAGTTAAAGAAGGAGATGATGATGAAGATTATCCCAACATCTCAGAATATTGCTTCTTCATAGATACCCATGGCTTGATTTGTGCCATGAAGGATCTAGGGGAAAAAGCAAGATGGCCCCGAAAGAACGAGAAGTCAACCACCTTCAGACACAAATCCAAATGGTGTGCTTTCCATGAGGATTTTGGCCACATGACAGACGCCTGCATCAGTTTAAGGAGGGAAATTAGATACCTCCTGAGCAAGGGCCACTTTAAGGAGCTATTGGGAAGGAAAAAGTCCAGGATCCAGGATCCTGAAGAGGTTCCTCAAAAAGCAACTCCGCCCCCACCAGATGCTCAAGTGATAAACTTCATCTACGGAGGATCAAACATATGCGGAACTTATTTCTCCGCAGCTAAGAGGCTAGCCAAGGAGACTGAGTTGGATATAGGGGAATGACCGGTTATATCCACCACTTTGACAACTGACAAAAGGATCTTCTTCGATAAAGAAGATAAATCAAACATTCAGGATCCACACCATGACGGTTTGATTGTAACTTTGTTTATTGCTAACCATTATGTACGCAGGATCTTGGTCGACGGTGGAAGCTCGGTCAATATCATACAACACGATGTGCTTCAGAAGATGAATATACCAGACTCGGAGATCATTCCAAGTACGTCAATGCTAGTTTGTTTCAGTGGCGAGACCAAGAAAACATTGGGGGACATTAATCTCCCGATATATATATCGAAGGGTTAAATTCTTATCAAAGATTCTATGTTATTCATAACCTTTCTTGTTGTAATGTTATTTTAGGTAGGTCTTGGCTACATGGGATGAAAGTGGTGGCTTCTACTTACCATCAATGCATTAAAATCCCTACCCCTTAGGGAGTAGTAAGGATAGACGGTGATCAAGTGGAGGCCAAGAACTACTATTCTTCATCAATGAAGCCGACAGCCAAACAGACTATAGCATAGCAACCACAACAACATCCTAGGGACATACTGGAAGCTCGGAAGAAAGACATTAAAGAAGTATCCTTGGATCCCAAGGATCCAGATGTAAAAGTGTTCCTAGGATCTGGTATCACTAGTGAGATCAAGGAGTATATGATATCCTTCTTAAAGCGAAGAAAATCTACGTTTACCTTCAAACATTCAAACATGACAGGTATTTATAAGGAGGTAATTACTCATAAGTTAGGCATTGATTTATCTGTTAAACCCGTCCATTAGAAGCGAAGGAAATTCGCTCCTGAGAGGAACGCGATCATACAAGAAGAAGTTGAAAAACTTCTTAAGGCCGGTATGATCAGAGAGGTTAAATATCCTCGATGGTTAGCTAATGTGGTTGTTGTTTCTAAAAAGAATGGAAAGTGGAGGATGTGTGTGTCGATTTTACTGATTTAAACAAGGAATGCCCCAAGGATCCTTTCCCGTTACCATATATTGACTCCATGGTGGATGCAACGGCGGGACATGAGATGCTTACCTTTATGGATGCTTCTTCTGGATTTCAACAAATTCAGAAGGAACCATCTGATCAAGAGGATACAACATTCATGACTCCTACCGGCATATACTGTTATATTGCTATGCCATTTGGACTAAGAAATTTAGGGGCAACATATCAAAGATTAGTCAACATGATGTTCAAGGATCAGTTAGGCAAGACTATGGAGGTTTACATAGACGATATGGTGGTGAAGTCAAAGAAATCTGAGGATCACCTCAGAGATCTGGAGGAAGCATTCAATATCCTTGACCAATATAACATGAAACTGAACCCGTCCAAATGCCATTTTGGTGTTAAGGCCGGAAAGTTTCTAGGATATATGGTGACCAAAAGAGGGATATAAGCAAGCCCCGAGCAGATAGAAGCCATCATCAATCTAAAATCCCCTATAAATTCTAAGGATGTCCAGAGGCTAACAGGGAGAATAGCTGCTCTCAACAAATTCATTTCCAGATCCTCCGAGAAGTGCAAAGATTTCTAAGACATTCTTAGGAAAAATAAGAAGTTCGAGTGGACGGAAAAGCATGAGGCTTCACTCAAAGCATGAGGATCATGAAGGTGAACAACATCCCGTTTATTATGTAAGTAAGAGTCTTTTAGATGCAGAAGCCAGGTATTCTCATTCAGAAAAATTAATTCTTGCACTTATTTTGGCTTCTACTAAATTAAGACATTACATTGAAACACATACTATTATTTTGAGAACTAACTATCCTATTAAGAATGTTCTTAGAAAGCCAGAATTGTCAGGAAGGATGGCCACGTGTGCTGTGAAACTGAGTGCATATGATATTCAGTATGAGAACAGCCACCAAGTCACAAGCACTCGGAGACTTTGTGGCTGATTTCAGTAGTGACATGCAGAAAGAAGCTGACTTGGAGGTTCAACAACTAGAAGATACCAAGGATCCTTGGATCCTCGTTACCGATGGAGCTTCCAATGTAAGAGGAACATGATTAGGTATCCTACTGAAATTGCCACAGACATATTACCCCAGTCTATAGCATGTGAATTTCAAGCAACGAACAATGAGGCAGAGTATGAAGCTCTGATCGCAGGTTTGCAATTAGCTAAGTGCATGAGGATCAGGTATCTTCAAGTATATATAGATTCATTGGTGATTTCTAACCACTTTAATGGCTCATATGCTGTTAAAGGAGAAAAACTAATCAAATATCTAGATGTTGTGAAGGAATTAGCAAGATCCTTCGAATTGTTTAGCATTATACAGGTACCAATGGAAGAGAATGCTGGGGCAGATGCTTTGGCAAATTTAGCCTCATCATTGAAGATTCCAGAAGACACGAAGATCCCAATCATTCATTTACCATAGGAGAACAAGATGTTGGGGAGATAACAACTGACAAACAAATAGTACTTTGGGATCCATCATCCTCAAACGACCAAGGATCCTGGATCCTCCCAATCAAAAAATACATTCAAACTGGAGAGATTCCAGCCACAGAGAATCCCAAATCTTTCAAACTCAAGGTATCACAATATATTTTATTATATGATATGCTATACAGGAAATCTCTTGCAGGTCCATACTTGAGGTGCATCTAGGACCCTGAAATCCAAGAGGTGCTGAAAGAGTTTCACGAAGGTGATTGTGGTAATCACACTGGAGGTAGAGCCCTGTTTTCTAGGATTCTAAGAACAAGATACTTCTGGCCAACAATGAAGAGAGATACCATGGAATACTCGAAGAAATGTGATGCTTGTCAAAGTCATGCAAATATCCTACATCAACCAGTAGAACCTATGTATCCTATATCCTCATCCTTGCCTTTAATGAAGTGGGGCATGGATATTGTGGGTAAACTACCTAAGGCACCAAGAGGAAAAGTATTCATGCATGAAATGACTGATTACTTTTCAAAGTGGATAGAAACAGAAGCCTTTGTTCAAGTACGCGAAAAAGAGGTGATATCTTTCATTAAAAGAAATATTATTACTAGATTTGGTATCCCTTCTGAAATTATCTGTGACAATGGTTCCCAGTTTATCGGGAAAAGAACCACTAACTTTTGTGACTGTTGGGGCATCAAGATGATTACCTCTAATCCAGTACATCCTCAAGCTAATGGTCAAGCGGAGTCTAGCAACAAGATAATCATCAACAACTTGAAGAAGAAACTAGGATCCAAGAAAGGAAAGTGGGCTGAAGAACTACCTTATGTTCTTTGGGCTGACAGGACAACACCCAAGAATGCAATAGGCCAAACACCCTTCTCATTGGTGTTTGAATCAGAAGCAGTAATCCCTACAGAAATGGTGGTTCCTACAGTTAACGAAGAAATCCTTCTTGAAGACTTAGATACTGTTGAAGAACTCAGAGACCTAGCCAAGATAAGAATGCATCATATCAACAAGGGTAGCTAGGGCATACACCAAAAATATAAGGATCAGAAGATTTCAAGAAGGAGATCTAGTTTTAAGGAAAGCCTTCCAAAACACAACCAATCCGGCAGATGGGAAGCTAGCACCCAAGTGGGAAGGTCCTTATTTGATCCTTATTTGATCGAGTCGGAAGCATGGAAAAGGGCATATAATTTGCTCACTATGGAAGGCAACAGGTTACCAAGAGCATGGAATGCTATCTTAAAATTGGTAATATCTATCTGATCACCCATTCTTTTCAAAATTCTTATTATTAATGCAAGGATAATATATTCGTAATGTTTTATTTTTTCCAAGTTTTAAGTAACAATGCAGGGTTCTAGTAATATATTCAATGTACTTTACTATTTCCCTTAATGATCAAGAGGTTGGCCACCTCTCCTTTACATTCAATGTACTTTACTATTTCCCTTGGCCTAGCCCACGATTGGGTATGACCCTCGATGGTCATATCCTCCAATGTTTAAAGGTTTTCACCTTTCTTATAAATCAGAGTTTCTACACTCTCGCCTGGAGCACACGTTATCCGACGTATAGACCGGGGCAGCGGGACCAGTAAACGTTTAGTGGTTGACAATTTCGTTGTTTCAGGCTATATGAAGGATCCTACGATTTATGGTAGACGTACCATACCACCGGTTTACACATTTTCATGTTGTCTCACGTTTGGGCTAAATCCCGGTTTGGGCGAGTCCCCAGTTAACATCCGTTTCCCCAGTATTTGAGCTTGCCCCCAGTTTAACACCAGTTTCGGGCTTATCCCCAGTTCACGGGCTTGTCCCCAGTTGCACGGGCTTGTCCCCAGTTTATTTATGGGCTTGTCCCCAGCTTAATGGGTCTAACCCCAATTAATATTATAAGTTGTTTGCAACAGATTTTCTAAGTTCACTATGAAGATCAAGACTTCTGGATTCAAAATCCTTAAATTGCTTCTACAAGGATCATAGAAGGGTCATTACTTATGGTAACCTAGATCTAATTAGATCTTGTGGTATGATTTCTACTTGTCAATTTACATTTATTTGGTTAAAATCTTGGTAAATTCTATTGTTTAAGGATATGAAATTCTTAGCCTATTTTTACAAGGATATTCTATCCTAAAAATTTTTAATTCAAAGATATTTCTTAAAATTTTCAACAAGACTAAAGCTATATACCAAACAAACTTTAAAAATAACAAACAATAAACAAATAGTCAAAAGATTTCATTCATTAAGAGAAACTTGCTTGAAATTACCAAAAGTTAACTCGGACTTCACCATTTAAAACATGGACCATCCATCCGGTTTAAAGCAAGTTGTTACTAATTATTAAACTAAGTGCAGGGAAATAAAAGTCAGAGGCACCAAAGGCTTCATCCCCACAAACAGAGGATCCATCCTCCTTCGGTACCCCTGAAAATTGTCTTGATGATCACTGATCCTTAGATCCTAATTACTCTTGTTTGTTACAGCCAAATTTTCCATAAAAACATCAACATAAAAAAATGGGCTCAGGCCTTGTCTTCAATATCCTTCATTGCCTATTCAAGCATGTTGGTACATGATGTCAGTAGTTCAGTATATAGTGTCTGTAATCGAGTTAGTTGGATTTGTGTTTTGGATGTAAGCGAAGTTTTCAAAAGTTCGCTGATATAGGCGAACTTGTGGAACAAGCGAAGTTAGGGACAACTTCGCCTAAACATGCTAGGCTGTCGTGCTTTATAAGCTGCTAGGTTACGGCTGAGTTGACAGAATCGAGTCGTGACGAGATAGAATCGAGAGGTAACGAGTTTACGAGTTGTGTAATCAGTGATCAGTGAATCACGTGTTTCCAGTTGCAATACAACGTGTCTTTGTTTATTGTAACGTGTGTTTGATCGTGTTACGTGTATCGTCTTCTACGCTCGTATCGTCTTACATATGGATTCCGCACCTACGTAGAACGAGATATTCCGTGTAGATCCGGCTGGGAACCTACAATTGGTATCAGAGCATTTGCTCGTGATTGTGTGGTTCGGGATTATCACGCGGGTGTAGAAATCGTTCCGTTCGACTATTCGCGGGACGAGTTAACCGAGTTTTTGTGTCCTACTCACCTCCCACCATCAAAAACAACCCATTACACCTTCACATACCTCGCAAAATCCAGAAATCAAACCTGCAAAATCATCATGTTCATCAGGCGAAGTTGCCGCTACTGTTTGTAGGGTTTAGGCGAAGATATAAGGTTAAGCGAAGTTATCCACAACTTCGCCTTCCTCACAAGTTCGCTTATCTCAAGCAAAGTTATCAACAACTTCGCCTACCTCACAAGTTCGCTTAACTTAAGCGAAGTTATCCACAACTTCGCCAATTCAGGCGAATTTAAAAAGGGAGCGAAGTTAAGACTTCAAGCGAAGATAAGACTTAAGCGAAGTTATCCACAACTTCGCCTACAGTACTGTTAAGGATAAAATTTTTATTTTTCTGGTTTCTTTGTGTTTTCGTTTCGTAAAAGATGACTTCAATAAATATTACGGAACTGGTGAAGATGGAAGTGGAAGCGGGTTCAGCTACTAAGGCACCGAAGATGCTAAAGGGTACCGATTCGTGGCTTGGAAGGATCGTTTTGAGCAGTATGTTAAATACCAAGATGCTAAGATGTGGGTGTGCATTCAAGATGGATACATTCCACCAACTGCTCTGTATGAGGGTCGTGAACAGATTAAGAAATACAACAAGATGGAAGAGGAAGAAAAGAAAATGTATGAGGCTGAAAGCAAAGCTCATGCAGCGATTACAATGGCTCTTCCACAAGAGATTCTTCACACCTTCAGGAAGTATAAAACCGCTAGAGAGCTATCGGAAGCACTTGAAAACCGTTTTGAAGGTAATGTGGGGATACGTGCATCCAAGATTAAACTACTCAAAACCCAATTCTCGGTGTTCAAGTATTTGAAGAATGAATCACTTGATGATATCATCACGAGATATTATCACCAAATGACCGAACTCAGCAATTATTCCATTACTTACAAAGAAGATGAGATCGTGGAAAAACTCCTTGATTCTCTCCCACCGAAATGGGAGATGTACACTGTCTTGATGAGAGAAGACAAAGAGTTTGCCGACTATGACTTGGAAACAGCAGTCAACAAATTACGAACTTTTGAACTTAACATGGTTCGAAAAGAGACACCAACTGATCAGGTTCAGGATCCGGGAATGTATGGTGCAAAAGTTAACTCAAGTTCAAGTTCGAAGTCTGAATCGTCTGCTTACTACTCAAAGGGAGACTCGGGCGCTAACTCAACACATGAGGGTCATGTAACTCTCAACATGGATGGTGATGTGTGTTTTGTAGCTGGAGGAACAAATGCTTCTAAACCTCAAGCAACCAAGGGTAGTTTCGCTTCAAGTGTTCCTAACAACAACTACTCTAAGATGCCCATGAGTGTTAAATCTGCTGAACAGCAGTTTGCTCTCTATGCATCTTTCATTGCTTCGTATGAAAATTACATTAAAGGCAAGATTGTTGATCCTGCAACGCTAGACGAAGACTATGATCAGATCGATGCTGATGATCTGGAAGAGATGGATCTGCAGTGGCAGATGGCGATGATTGTAAAAAGGGTTAAGAGGTTTATGAAGAAGACAGGTAGAAAGTTTGTTGGTGAAAGACCAGGTTTTGATAAGTCAAAGGTGCGGTGTTATAACTGTCAACAGAATGGACACTTTGCTAAAGAGTGCACAAATGAACGTGTAGAACGCAGTCAAAACAGGTCTACACAACAGAGTGGGGGTGGTAATGAGAATAGGGCCATGATATCCAGACAGAACGGGGAGTACAACTGGAATCTGCATGTGGAGGAAGTGTTCGAACAGGCCAATTTGGTGACCATCGAAACTGCAGGAAGTGAGAAAGTGAATGGAGAAAATCAAGCTTACATGGCAGAAGTAACAGACCAGCTCTCCGAGGTAAGTACTAAACTCCCTTGTACGAAATATGAAAATCTGTCTGAACAATTGACAACAATAACTGATCAGTTTGTTAGTTTGGATGCTCAATTTAAAACATTAAAAGAAGATCATCATTACACTAAAGCTAGAGAAAATAGTTACAAGGTAAAAATAAAATCTAGTGAGAAAGATATCAGAAGTCTTAAAGCCAGTCTAGCTGAAAAAATACAAGTAATTGATCTTAGCTATGAAGTGTTAGAAGAGAAAACCAAACTAATAGCTGAAAGGGATAAACAGATAGCTGATCACCAGGTGAAAGTGGTGGAACTAAGCAGAAAACTTGAGCAATTTAGAAATTCCTCCGCTATACTTGATCACCTCGTAAGTGATCAAAGTTCCCCAGTTAAAAGAGGAGGAATTGGATATCATGAAGTTCCACCACCTTATAATCATAACTATACTTATGATCCTAGTAATCAGAAATCTGTTGATGTTGAAATTGGTCAGACAGTTCCGGTTAAGGTTACGATTAAAGATCCAGAAGTTAGTAAAGGCGAAACGAGTAAGCCTGTTTCTAATGTTAAGATTTCTGCTCCTAGTCCTGTCTCATCAAATTCGGACAAGACATCCGAGTCGAGTGAGACAAAAGAAGAGGCAGTATTACCAAAATGTGGAGAGGAACATAAATCAAATGAAAAGAATTCTCCACTAAACCCGTATGTCCCACCATATGTTAGACAAACGGGCAGTAATGCAGCCTCAATATCTAAAACAACTATTGATAAGAAAGTTGAACACAGGAGTTGTTTCAGATGCAATCAATTAGGACACCTGATTGCTGATTGCCCTCTGAAGCAGAGATTCAGAGGTATGAGGCCTTCGAAAACTGAGAACAGAACTAACAGTAATCACTATAATGGTAAAGATGAAAACTCATCAAAGTTCAGAAATTGGACTAATCCAGGTTTTCAAAGAAATCAATCTCAGTTTTTCCCTGTTAACAACCAAATCATGAGTAATAATACATTTAATTCACGAAGGTTTGGATGGCCTCATAGTCAATCTACAAGAAGGTATCCTTTTAGGACTTACAGATATCATACTAATACTAACTTTGGACAGCCAAAGTACGGGATGTATCGACCCAAGACCAATAGGTCTTGGGTCCCCAGATTTTAATCCTCTGCTTTAATCGTGCAGGAACAGTTGAACAGGGCTGCAAACAATCTATGGGTTGTGGATAGCGGCTGTTCCCGGCACATGACGGGTAACAAGAGTTTGTTACATGAATGGAAACCTGTTCAGGGAGGAAGAGTGAGTTTTGCTGGAGAGAGTGGTGGAAGGATTACTGGAATTGGGACGGTGACTAATGGTAAAATGACGTTAGAGAAAGTGAATTTCGTTGAAGAACTGAAGCATAATCTGCTGAGTGTATCGCAGATCTGTGACAAATATTACACTGTGCACTTTACCAAGAATGAAGCGATCGTGCTGTATCCTGGTTTCAAGATACCAGAGGATTGGATAGTAATGAAGGCTCCAAGGGAAAAGAATACGTATGTTATGGACATGAGGTCGACTGAGATGGCAACAGAAGAATCGTGTCTTCTGTCAAAAGCAACTGAATCGGAGTCCGAGTTATGGCATCGAAGAATGGGGCATATTCATCTTCGGAAAATGAACCACATTGTCAAGAATGGGCTGGTGCTGGGTGTTCCCTTGAAGAATTTCAACTTTGAAGACCAATGCTTATCGTGCAAAAAGGGAAAGCAACACAAGAAATCCCATCACACCAAGAAGGTTAATTCAATTGTCAGTACCCTAGACCTACTTCACATGGATCTCTTCGGTCCCGTGAATGTAAAAAGCCTAGGAGGAACATCATACTGCTTGGTGATAACTGATGATTTCTCTCGATACTCTTGGGTATATTTCCTGAAGTCAAAGGATGAAACGGTTCAGATGGTAATAAATTTGATTACCAAGGTTGAGAATATTATGGGGAAAAAGGTTAAGTACATCAGGAGTGACAATGGGACTGAGTTCAAAAACTATCAGATGGAGATCTTCTGCTTACAGAAAGGGATAGAACACCAGTACAGCGCTCCGTATACTCCGCAACAAAATGGGGTGGCTGAGAGGAAGAACAGAACGTTAATTGAAGGAGCCAGAACCATGCTGGCTGATTCGAAACTTCCTGTGGTGTTCTGGGCTGAAGCTGTTGCAACAGCCTGTTATATCCTTAATAGAGTTTTAACTGTTAAAAGATTGAATAAAACATGTTATGAACTTATGCATGGGAGAAAGCCTAACTTGAGTGGTCTTGAACCATTCGGGTCCCCGTGTTCGATATTAAAGACAAATTCTAAATTTGGTGAAATAGCCGACGAAGGTATTTTAGTCGGATATGTTGTTGGGACTCCCAACAGGCGAGTCTTTAATATATCGACCAGCAAGGTTGAGGTGGTGTGTAACACTGACATCACAAGTTACAAATCACCAATACCAAGCACGGGACCCGCTGGGGCTTTTGACTATGATAGGCTTTTTAAATCTTTTAACATGCCTTACTTGGATTGTGCAGAAGTTGATGACAGAATTGCTACGAAGATGCTTTATGATGAGGAAGACAATTATGTGCAACGACCGCAGTACGATGAATGTCAGCCTTCCTCGTCAAATGCTGTTGATACCCTGCTGCCTCTACAGAAGAGGAATTCTTCAATCCGTTTCACTCTCAACAACAATCACCCATTGATGAGCTATCTTCGAACCTGGAAGACAATCTGCAAGTCAGTTCGGTTCCGACTACGAGAGTTCACAAAAATCACCCTTTGGAGAACGTGATAGGTGATCTGTCCGACGGTGTACAAACAAGACAAAGCTTGAATGAGCACACCTGTGTTTACACAAGCATTAAAGATACAGGCATCATTAACGAATGCTTGTACACCTGCTTCATCAGCCAGATTGAACCAAAGAACTATCAAATGGCTCTCAAGGACAGCTCGTGGGTCGAAGCCATGCAAGAAGAGTTAGCCCAGTTCAAGAAGATGGAGGTATGGAATTTGGTTGCCAAACCGAAGAATGTGCATGCGATTGGCACCAAATGGGTTTTCAAATGCAAGAGAGATGAAAAGGGGATAATTATCAGGAACAAGGCGAGGCTGGTTGTAAAGGGTTTTAATCAGCAAGAGGGGATCGACTACAATGAAGTGTTTGCTCCTGTGGCGAGATTAGAAGCGATTCGATTGTTTTTGGCATTTGCGGCACACAAGGAGATGAAGGTGTTCCAGTTAGACGTGAAGAGTGCGTTTCTTAACAGTAAAGTCGATGAGGTAGTGTACGTTGAGCAACCTCCGGGTTTTACTGACCCAGACTTTCCTGATCACGTGTACAAGCTAAGTAAAGCACTATATGGGCTACATCAGGCCCCTCGTGCCTGGTACTCAACTTTATCCGATTACTTGCTTGAGAATGAATTTGAAAGGGAAAGGATAGATAGTACACTGTTCGTTAAGAGAAATGGAAGAGACTTTCTTCTGGTTCAAGTCTACGTGGATGACATCATCTTCGCTGCATCAAAAGTCGCCATGTGTCAGGAGTTTGAAGCCATCATGAAACAGAGGTTTGAAATGAGTGCTATGGGTGAACTAACTTTCTTTTTAGGATTGCAGGTTGATCAGAAGAAAGATGGGATGTTCATTCATCAGACTAAGTATGTCCATGACGTTCTCAAACGCTTCAAGATGGAGGACAGCACTCCATTTGATACTCCAGTTTGCGTCAACCATAAATTGGGTGCTGATTCAGACAGTGATGCAGACGTGGACCCCACCCAATATCGGGCAATCATAGGTTCTTTAATGTACTTAACTGCTTCAAGACCTGATATTATGTTTGCAGTTTGTCTTTGTGCTCGCTTTCAGGCAAACCCAAAGGAATCTCACTTGAAGGGTGTGAAGAGGATATTGCGATATCTCAAAGGCAAGCCTAAGCTAGGGTTGTGGTACACGAAAGGAGGAGACTTGGAGTTAGTCGCCTACACAGATTCTGATTATCCCGAGTAACCGTGTTTTCTTGTCTTTGTTTTTAAAAAAAATAAATAAAAATAAATAAATAAAAATATATTAATCACTATCGCTTAGAATTATGTTGGTTGCCTTAGTTTGAAGGACATATCTTCGGATATGTTTGGTCCTCATGTCTACTTGTAGAATATGAGGATAGCCATTAACCAGATGACTAAAAGTGACCGGGGCGGTTTATGATGTGTTTTTAATTCTTTCGCTGAAAATTAGTCGTTCATACTTAGTTAGAAGGACACATACTTGTATGTGGTCGGTCCAGCTGATCCATTGGATTTTCAGGATAGCCGTTTACCTGAAGACTTCGACTTGATCGGGGCGATAGAAGTTAAAATTTTTTTTGGGAGATGAAATTATTTTTCAAGTCTACTACTTCGTAAGAAGTTCCTTTACTATGTTTAACAGAAAATTGATCCAACCTTGGAAAGTTATAGATATACTGATTCTGTGTGCTTAACTAGTGAAGTTATTAGGCCTAAAAGACTTTAGAACAGTCATTGTATGTCATGGTAGCTTTTTATGGTGCGTAAAAGTAGAAGTGATACTAACTAAATCTACTCGATTTTACGTGGAAACTCCTTAAGAGTTGTGTATGTCTCCGCTTATATCTTTCCTAATGATAGGCAGAAAAGCGATTACCCAGTCATACACGAGCCCGTGAGTGTTCTGATTCCCGTGAAGATAGCGTGTCAAGAAACTGCAGTGATCCAGATTCGGGACTTGCAGTTGTTTACTACTCTGAAGTAATGTAAATACTTAAAAAAAAAAATAATAATAATAATAATAATAATAATAATAATAATAATAATAAAATGTGTGTGTTATTGAGACATTCTAGAGTTCATAATGTTAATACTTCTCAATTAAGATGTAAGAAAGAGAACGGGAAGAAGAGTCTAAAGATCGAAGAGTACTTACTATTTAATCAGACACTACGGGTCGAGGTCAACTCGGGGTGACTTGGGGAAAGCCAAATACGCTTTGAGAATAGATAGGAGGCATCATAATCTCTGAGTTGTTGCCCATTTAAGTTTTGAGCTTAATTGAACCTAACCCGTATCACAGAAGCAATGAAAACCATTCTAAGTTATTGACCTGCTTACAACCTGTTTCTTTATGTCATAATACAGCTGAACATGGATCTATGTGACAGTCACTTAATTAGTATGATTCCTGTTCGGATCTTTTCTAAAACATAGTAGTCCCTGTCGAGACTGAAATTTGATCTCGTGTACTTTATTTTTAAAGTTTTATCCTACTTATGTAGTTGTATGGTTTAATACCTGGTTACTTGGTCTTGATCGTATCATTTAACTCTTTAAAGGATGTTTTAAAACTTAATTGCAAATTGTTCAAATTATAGGGGTTTGTTGTGAAAATTTTCATATCAGCGAAGTTATCCATAACTTCGCCTGCAATAGGCGAAGTTATCCATAACTTCGCCTGTATAACCTTACCCCTATATAAAGATATTTTTCTGGTCAAACTGTTTATTATTTTCATAAACCAGCGAACTTATTTCCGTAACCCTAAGCGAACTTATCTTTCGAATCAAATCTGTGTTGATTTTCTCGACTACTATTCCGATTAAAGGTGTGTAGGGTTGTAGTATCGTATAATCTATGTCATTGATGTAAATCAAAGGTCGTATCGACCCGATTCGCGACCCTGTTTTGTCGAAACCTCAACACCCGATTTTCAAACTTGTTATTACGTGGTCGTAATCAACTTGCTCGTCTAGATCGTCTCAAAAACATGTTTTACGAGATCCTCAATCTCCAAATTAACCAACTACACGTCGTATTGAACGTCTAACTGTTGCCGATTCATATTCAGGCGAACTTACAGTTTAGGCGAAGTTATCCTTAACTTCGCCTGAGGTTTAACTTCGCCTGATAATTAATTATGTAACAGTATATGAGGCGAAGTTGTGGTTAGGCGAAGTTATCATTAACTTCGCCTTGCCCTTTTTATTTAACATTTATTACGCGAAGTTCAAGTTGAGGCGAAGTTGTTCCCAACTTCGCCCCACCTCTAACTTCGCTTATACAGAATAAATCATAACTTCGCTCATGGTAACAGGCGAACTTGTGATTTGCCTCGACGTTTCTCTAACTTAGTCTGTTTTTGTTGCAGAAATGGCAGCTGTAGCTGGAGCAGGTGGTGCAGGTGGTGATGAAGGTGGAGACAACAACCGACAGTTTTTCCCGGGGCATAACATGTACATCACATTGGACCCGGATGCGAGTGGTGTTGATGATTTCCGCGAGATCATCACATTTCTACTACGCTCGCGTATATTCCACGCGATTACCACAACACTGCTGATATCTTTGCCAAACATAGAGGATTTCTGGCAGACAGTGGAATATGACTGTCGAGTCGAGCCCCCGGTTATGCGTGCAACGGTTAACAATCAGATAATTCAGTTCTCGTCTGAACAGATCAGGGTGGCTTTACAGTTTGGGGATGAAACGCGAGACGATCCTACAGACTTTGTAGCTCCATTCCGAGATGGTGCGTTTCTGAGGATGGGATATTCTGGTCCTTTAGGGGACTTACAAGTGGTATCAGAGCCTTAGGCTCTTATGCTATGGTTCGAGATCTGCGTTTTGGTGTTTCTGGCACGTTTCTGATGCGTTTTTGGCCGAACAGCCGCCGCAGGCGAAGTTATGGGGTTCAGGCGAAGTTGTCGCTTAAATTTTAAGGTTTAGGCGAAGATATAAGGTTAAGCGAAGTTATGTACAAGCGAAGTTATGGACAGGCGAAGTTATGGACAGGCGAAGTTAAGGAGGGGCGAAGTTGACTTTAGGCGAAGTTAAAAAAAAAAAAAAAAAAAAAAAGAGTTTTCGTCTGTATGGCCAGGTGTACGCGATTATTGTGAGACCGAAGACGTTGTTCCGTCAACGAGTGAAACTTGTTATCTCTTGGTCTTACGTGTGAACAAATACGTGTCAACTCTGGATATGGAGTTGAGGTTGTGAATGGGATATTGATTGAAACTGGATATTGACACATATTTGGGTGTTTGTGGGCAATGAAATAGTTGTTGTTCGAGGTTGACCAACTGAAGAAAGTCAAATTGAACTGAAGGTTTTCGTCATTACTGGATTGCGGTCAGAGCATATTATTTATGTTATTTTCAAGGCGTTCGAGAATTGGATCCTGAAACGTGATGCTTATTTATTAAAGTGAAAATTCTGGAACAAGTTGGATTTAATCGGGAATTAAAGTGTTATATGTTCTTGATCGTTATCCCTGGTGATTGAAGATGCTTCGGATTAATTAATGGTCATGTGTGTTAGATTCTGTCAAGGTGGTTTTGTGATGAAATTGATCACTTGATGTTGAGTAGTTGAAGATTAAACCTTATCGTATGCCGATGTGTTGGTGAAGTTGTGGAGGGAGCCCAACTTCACGTGTTGGTGAAGTCAGAAGGACTCACGTGATTGGTTGAGATGATCAATTAGGCATGGGGATGCATGCATTTCAAAGACCTCAATCTATATAGTCGGAGAAGCTTACACTGAAGGGGAGATCTGATATGGAAGACGCTGGGTGATTGGTAGATTTGTGAAGCTACAAGACAGTTTCAGACACGGCTGGTTGAAGAGCAAACAGAAGATCATCAGTTAAGAGGGAGTCTGTTGGTGCATGTTTTGTAACAGATGATCTTTTGTGTTTGTTAGAATTGAGAGCAACGGTCAAAGGGGAGTCTGTTGGTGCATTTTGTGACCGTCGCTATGCAATTCTGATCAGCGGAAACGAAGTACGAAGTTAGAACAACTTCACCATAGGCGAAGTTATAACAACTTCACCATAGGCGAAGTTGTAACAACTTCTGCCATAGGCGAAGTTAGAACAACTTCGCCATAGGCGAAGTTATAACAACTTCGCCTACTGGCCCAAGCCCAAGCCCGCGAAGTTGTTTCGATATATATATACGTGTCTTGTTTAGGTTTGAGTATCCAGAAAGTTAGAGTGTTTTGTGTTCAGTTCAAGTAGCTAGAGAGAAACCGAGAGGGAGAGTCGTGTGGGACGGCCCGAGGTAGAGCTCACCTCGGGTCGGCCGTCATTTGTTTTCGTGTTTGGTATGTAATGTGTTTCGGTTATTATATAAAAGATCTGTAGATGTGTTTATCCCATTCGTGTGTTTGTTCGTGTGTTTGTATGTGTGTAATCGTGTTCTTCGTCTTCTACACCATTAAACGAGTCTAGGAGGATTCCGCACTCCTAGACCTCGTGCGGATCTCGTATCGATCAGCGACGCCCCGCGGGAACCTACAAAGCAGCCTCCTCGCCTTCTGCTGCACCAACTCCTTCTCCAATCTCCACCGCATCCTTAACCCCGCTAGTTCCAGCTTTGTTCCCGTCTGTCATCTCCACGTCCTCTTCACCACCAAGAGCCGCCAGATCAGTCTTCCACTTCTTCACATCCCAGGTCGCCTTGTCAAAAGCAGGATCACCGGCCTCCATCGCCATCTTAATCCTTGCCTGCAACACCGACCTGGCAGCCCACATCTTGGCTTCTTCTGTAGCCTGTTTCACCTCTTCTTGGTGATGGGCTTCCCCTGAGGATAGTTGATCCTCCAACTGCTTCTTGTCCTTTGAAATCTAGATTAAGGCTTTATCCTTGGTAACCACAGCATTCCCCATCCCGGACAGCTTCTCACTCATCTGGTTCACAATCTTTTCATAGTGATCTTTGAAAGCGTTCAAAGCCTGTAACCAACAGTTAAGTGAGGATTAGAAGGATGTTGGATCCTTAAATTCAGAACAACAGAATATAGGATGCTTACAGAGAGGATCACATCAAAGTGGGTTTCGGGCTCGGAAGATCTCTTTCTCTTGGAAGCGGCTGACTTGGCTCTGGTAGTCGCAGTTTTTGGCTCGGAATTGGTTGATGCCTTCAAAGCCACCTTATTTATATCTTGAGGAGTAATCATGTTGTCGATGTCCTCCAAGGAGAATTTTCTAGCAGACTTCTAAGATTTCTTAGCACCTACAGGAATAAGTTAACAGATAAGTATTCTATCTAACATTATTTATCTCAAATTATTATATTGATCTTACTTGGCATATTGGAGTCTGAGGAGATCTCACAAAAAGCTTCGACAAATCGGCTTGAAAAGTTCTAACCTCGGAATCCAGTGCAAGGAATCGTTTTGTTTTATCCTCTGTTCCAGGTAGCTTGGCCTGGGAAGTAAAGTTCTCAACTGCAAATAATAAAAAATAAAAGAGATTCAGAGTTAGATCAGTCATCATTGATCCTGTCTTTGTTAAGGATCCAGGATCCTACCCTTTCTGACCCATTTTAAAGGTAAATCAGCCCCACCAGGTATGGAGTTGTGATTCACAAAAAAGAACTAATTCCTCCAAAAGGAATCATTCAGAGTTACTTTAGAGATTAGATGGGGTTGACGAGGTTTGGACTTTAGAACGAACCAACTTGGACCGTGAGTGGTTAGGGTATAAAGGTGAGACAATTCAGGGATGCCGAAGTCAATCTTCTCTTCCTTGATAATTCTCTCAATGGTACCCAGAACCCTTCAAATCATGGGCATAGCTTGGATATAAGATATGCTGGTGGTTTCAAAGAAACTTTGTGTGAAAGGAGGAAAAGGATAAGTGTAGCCAATGAGGAAGGGACAAGCCAGAAAGCACACCCAGGTTTGAGAATAAACGTCACATCGAACGCCGGAGTCATACGGTCGGAAAACGGTTTCCGATTGTGACACCCGGTAAATTCCCAATCCCTTAAACTAAGTAATCAACCTAATAATTAGGTGATTGTAAACATTATGCGCGCCATGTTAGTCAGCGCGTGCATTTGTTATGTGCGCCCTGCGCGAGCGCGCCATGTTAGTCAGCGCGTGCATTTGTTATGTGCGCCCTGCGCGAGCGCGCCATGTTAGTCAGCGCGTTCATTTGTTATGTGCGCCCTGCGCGAGCGCGCCATGTTAGTCAGCGCGTGCATTTGTTATGTGCGCCCTGCGCGAGCGCGCCATGTTAGTCAGCGCGTGCATTTGTTATGTGCAACCTGCGCGAGCGCACCATGTTAAGAACCAGCGTGAGCATATGTTATATGCGCCATGCGCAAATGTTTTGGCTTTATGTTTTCATGTAACTTAACGTTATGTTGTCTATGGGTTGACCATCCCGCATGATGCTAAGGAGGGTGCATCCTAAATCGTTTATGCGCGTGCGGAAGGGAACTAACCTCCCCGCATGGCGGGAACATTGAGAGCTAGTTTGTCTGAAGCTCCAAGATGGAATTGACTTCAACATGACTGATCACTATGTTGAAATACCAAGACCACCTGGAGAATCTACAAATGAAACTCAATATCCCTAACTGCGAGAAGGTTACGCACCTACCCGCAGCAAAGAAATGTCCTTCACGCAGAAAGCTATGCGCACAAAGTGATGCGCACAGAACACTTAGTCTATTCTCCAGACATAAGGAGATTACTCCCGCCCAAAAGGAAACAGTAGCGTGTTTCAGAGATTTTCCACTTTTTACTGTACACTGACAAAAGTACCTGAAAAAGCACACTGTAACAGGAAAAGTCAACTGTCAGCCACCCTATTCTCACCAACCCCAGACCTGCATGTCCTGTCCAAATCAAATCAAGATCTTTTATCCACTCCTCCACTTTTAAATAAACAATAAACAATAATAATTTCCATACTTTATCATCATTACACCTAGATATGAAAAGATTACAATCCCCTAAAGCAAGGGATTGTGTTCCCTTGAGTTTACCTATAAATATGTAACCTAAATTATCACTCAAAACACACTTCAAGGAACTGCAAACTTGCATTAATCATCTCCCAAAGCATCCGTTATTTTCGATTCCGTTCCAGTTACTAGACCTTCGATTCCGAGGCCAACACCAAGAAAACCCGAATCTCGATTAATCCCTTAACAAGAACCACAGGTGAGTCTCACAGCCCCTATTTTCACTGTTTTCACTATTTTTAAACTGTTTTCGGGGCGAGGGACACGTACTTAAATAATGTTTTATCATGGTATACTTACAAGCTATGCAAGCGATTATGTGTTTAAGTTATGTTTCATGATGAGCAATGCAAACGGTTATCTAAGGTTTTCGATGTATGTGCGCTAGAACTCGAGTAAGTGATCACTTTACCATTGGAACTCTAAGGGTAGGGACTGCTGGTTTGATCCACCCACTCGTAGGGGTCGCACCTCTTTGCATGGACGAGTGCCTAGTATGGTCATGGGGCAGTACTATGGGTTTGAGCCCGCTCGTAGGGGTCGCACCTCTTTGCATGGACGAGCGCCTTGTTTTCCGGCACAACGTCCGCGCGTAACCCGCGGGACGGAATTATTGATTAGCTCGTAGTGGCAGCGCCACTTTGCATGGACGAGCACATTTTCCTGAAACGTTCGCGCGTAACCCGCGGGACGGTATTACTTATTTTAGCTCGTAGTGGCAGCGCCACTTTGCATAGACGAGCACAGTTCCCAGAAATGTTCGCGCGTAACCCGCGGAACGATTTTATCAGAATATGTTGACAGGACTATGTTTTACCAAGCATGTGTTTTAATGATGCTATCAGAATTATGTTTCAGAATGATTTGTATCAAGATTATGATGCAAACACGATTTATCAAGTTACTAAAACTTGTGAACTCACTCAGTTTATACTGATTCAAATGTTTTTACGTGTCTTTCAGGAGATAACTAGGTAGCGCATGGAGTCACACTTAGAGCACCTCACGCTGAACATCTAAAACTAGCTTTTTGGAAGATTTTAGTTCTATCCCTTCGATGCGCGTGGTTGTTCCCGCCGCGCAAGGGGATATGGCGTGGAAATCTTCAACAGTTTTTATACTTGGATGTTTTTATGTAATTTTTAATCAATGTAATGTATTCGTATTAAACTTTTCATGCGAAATGAAAATCTTTGAATGTTTTCAATGGCCCGTGCTTAATTATCAATCCCCACTCGTGCGCGCCCGGCTGTTTCCGCCGCTCAGGGCCGGGTGTGACAGATTGGTATCAGAGCACTGGTTATAGCGAACTAGGAAAAGAAGTTTTAACCTAGACTATAACCGTTGGGGAATCGCATGAAATATTTTTCAAAGAAAATATTTTCAAAAGGAAACTATGCACACACTTAGGAACACGGGTCACACTGTAGTAAATAATGATAACATTATGCGCTCAGAGTACATGCGCTAAGTCTGATATATTTTCACTCTTTTAAAGCAAGAATGCCTCCAACTATAGCCAAAGGAATTACCATGACACCCGAGGAACTCGCGGAAATAATCGCGCAGGCGATTGCGACACATGAGGCCAGCAAGGCCGAATCAAGTCAGGGTCGTCAGAATGAGACCCCAGAACCCGAATCAGGAGCCTTGGACAAAGGATGCTCCTATAAGACATTCATGGCCTGTAAGCCTTGGCCATTCAAGGGAACCGAAGGGGCCATTGGGCTCTACAACTGGATTGACAAGATGGAGACAGTTCTCTCCATTAGCGGATGTAGTGAGAACCAGAAGGTCCTTTACGCGACCTGCATGTTCCAAGAGGCAGCTTCGTCTTGGTGGAAGCTTCAAACGAAAACATTGGGGCGAGAAGTTGCTCTCCACAAGACCTGGGAGGAACTGAAGGAGATGATGATGAGAAAGTTCTGCTCTCGCGCAGAAATCCAGAGTCTACAACAGGAATTCTGGAACCACACCATGGTAGGAACGGATATCGACGCCTACAACAACCGGTTCAACGAACTTTGCCAGTTGGTGCCAGACATGGCAAACACGGAGGAAAAGAAGATCGAGAGGTATATTTTTGGGTTACCTCCTGTTGTTAGGGTTCCGCTCAACGCCGCAGCGCCTCCAACCTTTGATGAGGCGGTAGCGCGGGCCATCACCCTTACAAGGGATACGGTCCGTGCGGGTATGTTGACTACGCGCGGAAACGAGCAGCGAACCTCTGATCCCAAGAGGAAATGGAACTCTCACCACCGAGGGTCCGACTCCAAGCAGCCACCGTTCAAGAAGCAGGAAAGCGCAAGGGTTTACGCGATTCAGGCCGCGGAGCCACCACGAAAAGGATACAGCGGGCCTCGCCCATGGTGCAACAAATGCAAGTATCACCACGAGGGTGAATGCACAAGAATCGAATGTGCCAAATGTGGCAGACCAGGGCACAAGACGATGAATTGCCGTGTCAGAGAAGCTGGAGCAAGCGACAACTGCTACGCATGCGGGAAGCCAGGGCATTTTAGTCGGGATTGCCCGCAAAAGGGGAACCAAGCTCGCGGGAGAGCTTTTGTGATCGGCGCAGGCGAAGCTAAAGAAGAGCCGAATGTGGTAACCGGTACGTTTTTGCTTAACGGACATTTTGCATCTGTCTTATTTGATACTGGCGCTGACCTAAGTTTTATATCCGCTGAGTTTAAAGACTCCCTAGGCCTAGCAACCAGTAGGCTAGACACGCCTTATACTATAGAACTAGCCAATGGTAGGCAGTTATGCGCGAACGAAAGAACTGAACAATGTGTTATAGTCATGGGAGGTCACGGGTTCAATATTAACTTGTTGCCAATAGACTTGGGAAGTTTTGACATTGTGGTAGGTATGGATTGGTTAGTCGAGAACCGCGCAGAAGTTATTTGCCATGAGAAGCAGGTTCGGATCCCACTGTTGAACGGAGAAACCTTGGTAATTCAAGGGGAAAGAAGAGGAGTTGCGACGAAACTGATTTCGTGCCTAAAGGCGCGAAAGTGCCTAAGGAAAGGGTGCTACGCCTTCCTGGCGCATGTCGTAGAGAAGAAAGGAGTTGAGCGAAGAATTGAAGACTTACCAGTAGTGCGCGAATTTCCAGAAGTTTTTCCTGAAGATTTGCCTGGATTGCCGCCGCCGCGACAAGTCGAGTTTCGTATTGATTTAGTCCCAGGAGCTGCGCCAGTAGCTCGAGCGCCTTATCGATTAGCTCCATCTGAGATGCAAGAGCTATCCCATCAGTTACAGGAACTATTGGATAAGGGTTTCATACGCCCAAGCTTTTCACCTTGGGGAGCTCCAGTACTGTTTGTTAAGAAGAAGGATGGTTCGTTCAGAATGTGTATTGACTACAGGGAGCTGAACAAGCTGACAGTCAAGAATCGGTACCCCTTACCGAGGATTGACGACTTATTTGACCAGTTGCAGGGATCCAGTTATTATTCGAAGATAGATCTACGGTCAGGATACCACCAACTTAGGGTCCATGAGGAAGATGTGCCGAAAACAGCCTTCCGAACTAGATACGGCCATTATGAGTTCTTAGTGATGCCTTTCGGGCTAACTAATGCGCCGGCTGTGTTCATGGATCTGATGAACCGCGTGTGCAAACCATACTTGGACAAGTTTGTGATTGTGTTTATAGATGATATTCTGATTTACTCACGGACCAAGGCCGAGCATGAGCAACACCTGAGATTGATTTTGGAATTGTTGAGGAAAGAAAAGTTGTATGCGAAGTTTTCCAAGTGCGAGTTTTGGCTTAGAGAAGTTCACTTTCTCGGTCACGTTGTAAACGAGAAAGGAATTCACGTTGATCCTTCCAAAGTCAAGGCCATCGAAAACTGGGAAGCGCCAAAAACCCCAACTGAGGTGAGGCAATTCCTAGGACTAGCTGGCTACTATCGACGCTTCATTGAGAACTTCTCCAAAATAGCTCTACCTCTGACCGCGCTAACTCAGAAAGACAAGAAGTTTGTTTGGGGCGAAAATCAGGAAACAGCATTTCAAATGTTGAAACAGAAGTTATGTAGTGCGCCAATTTTGTCTTTGCCCGAGGGGATGGATGACATTGTTATTTACTGCGACGCTTCACATCAGGGACTTGGATGTGTCCTTATGCAGCGAAACAAAGTCATAGCGTATGCCTCACGCCAACTCAAGACCAATGAGAAGAACTACACAACGCATGATTTAGAACTTGGGCGGTTGTCTTCGCGCTAAAGATTTGGCGCCATTACCTCTATGGAACAAAGTGTATAATCTTTACGGATCACAAGAGCCTTCAACATATATTTGATCAAAAGGATTTAAACATGAGGCAACGAAGATGGGTGGAGTTGTTGAATGATTATGATTGTGAAATTAAGTACCACCCTGGAAAGGCGAATGTGGTAGCAGACGCGCTAAGTAGGAAGGAGCGAATAAAAACGCTGCGAGTCAAGGCTCTAAGGTTGACCATTCACGCAGATCTCTCTACCCGCATCCGAGACGCTCAGCAAGAAGCCTTGAAACCAGAGTTTGTTAAAAACGAATGCCTTGGGGGTATGGTTAAGAGTTTGGAACTTAAAGAGAACGGCAATCTATATTTCGCTAACCGCATATGGGTCCCTCTCAGGGGAGGATTGCGCGAGCAAGTATTAAACGAAGCTCACAAGACGCGGTATTCCGTACATCCTGGCGCAGACAAGATGTACCAAGATGTTAAAACGCTGTATTGGTGGCCCAATCTTAAAGGCGCCATCGCGACGTATGTCAGTAAGTGCCTGACGTGTTCGAAGGTGAAGGCTGAATACCAGAAACCATCAGGGTTGCTTCAGCAGCCAGAAATTCCCATGTGGAAGTGGGAACAAATCTCTATGGACTTCATCACCAAACTGCCAAGGACACCTGGGGGTTATGACACAATATGGGTTATTGTGGATCGGCTAACTAAGTCAGCGCACTTCCTGCCGATCAAGGAAACCGATAAGATGGAAAAGTTAGCCCGACTGTATATTCGAGAAGTAGTTTCAAAACATGGAGTCCCAGTGTCCATCATTTCTGATAGAGATAGTCGGTTCACATCAAGGTTTTGGAGATCGTTACAAGGGGCTTTAGGTACTCGTCTTGACATGAGTACGGCATATCATCCTCAAACGGATGGGCAAAGCGAGCGAACAATCCAGACATTGGAAGATATGCTACGCGCGTGCGCAATCGATTTCGAAGGTAGCTGGGATACTCATCTCCCATTGGTTGAATTTTCTTACAACAACAGCTATCACACAAGCATTAAGGCTGCGCCGTTCGAAGCTTTGTATGGGCGCAAGTGTAGATCCCCACTGTGCTGGGCTGAAGTAGGTGACAAGCAAATGACTGGTCCAGAATTGATCCAAGAAACAACAGACAAGATTTTTCAGATAAGGGATCGCCTTAAGACAGCGCGCGACAGACAGAAGAGCTACGCAGATGTGCGAAGGAAACCATTGGAATTTCAGGTAGGGGATAAAGTACTTTTGAAAGTCTCTCCATGGAAAGGAGTCCCCCGTTTCGGCAAGCGAGGAAAGTTGAATCCGCGCTACATTGGACCATTTGAGATCCTGGAAAGGATCGGTCCGGTTGCTTATAAACTCCGTTTACCCGCCGAACTCAGTGGAGTTCATGATACGTTTCATGTGTCCAACCTCAAAAAGTGTTTATCTGACGAAACGTTGATTTTGCCGTCGGAAGAGATTCACATCGACAAACAGCTGCACTTCGTAGAAGAACCTATAGCAGTAACCGATTGGAAAGAACAAAAGTTACGCAGAAGCAAAATCAAGTTAGTAAAGGTTCAATGGAACTCGAGGCGTGGGCCTGAATTCACTTGGGAAAGAGAAGACCAAATACGCAAGAAATACCCACACCTCTTTCAGAGCATGGCTTCTGCCAGCAACGTCTCCTAAATTTCGGGACGAAATTCGTTTAACGAGGGGAGAATGTGACACCCGGTAAATTCCCAATCCCTTAAACTAAGTAATCAACCTAATAATTAGGTGATTGTAAACATTATGCGTGCCATGTTAGTCAGCGCGTGCATTTGTTATGTGCGCCCTGCGCGAGCGCGCCATGTTAGTCAGCGCGTGCATTTGTTATGTGCGCCCTGCGCGAGCGCGCCATGTTAGTCAGCGCGTGCATTTGTTATGTGCGCCCTGCGCGAGCGCGCCATGTTAGTCAGCGCGTGCATTTGTTATGTGCGCCCTGCGCGAGCGCGCCATGT
This sequence comes from Bidens hawaiensis, assembly GCF_021521415.1. Classification (NCBI taxonomy): domain Eukaryota; kingdom Viridiplantae; phylum Streptophyta; class Magnoliopsida; order Asterales; family Asteraceae; genus Bidens; species Bidens hawaiensis. Next base: position 18,791 of record NW_027496404.1, on the reverse strand, counting down.
TAGTCAGCGCGTGCATTTGTTATGTGCGCCCTGCGCGAGCGCGCCATGTTAGTCAGCGCGTGCATTTGTTATGTGCAACCTGCGCGAGCGCACCATGTTAAGAACCAGCGTGAGCATATGTTATATGCGCCATGCGCAAATGTTTTGGCTTTATGTTTTCATGTAACTTAACGTTATGTTGTCTATGGGTTGACCATCCCGCATGATGCTAAGGCGGGTGCATCCTAAATCGTTTATGCGCGTGCGGAAGGGAACTAACCTCCCCGCATGGCGGGAACATTGAGAGCTAGTTTGTCTGAAGCTCCAAGATGGAATTGACTTCAACATGACTGATCACTATGTTGAAATACCAAGACCACCTGGAGAATCTACAAATGAAACTCAATATCCCTAACTGCGAGAAGGTTACGCACCTACCCGCAGCAAAGAAATGTCCTTCACGCAGAAAGCTATGCGCACAAAGTGATGCGCACAGAACACTTAGTCTATTCTCCAGACATAAGGAGATTACTCCCGCCCAAAAGGAAACAGTAGCGTGTTTCAGAGATTTTCCACTTTTTACTGTACACTGACAAAAGTACCTGAAAAAGCACACTGTAACATGAAAAGTCAACTGTCAGCCACCCTATTCTCACCAACCCCAGACCTGCATGTCCTGTCCAAATCAAATCAAGATCTTTTATCCACTCCTCCACTTTTAAATAAACAATAAACAATAATAATTTCCATACTTTATCATCATTACACCTAGATATGAAAAGATTACAATCCCCTAAAGCAAGGGATTGTGTTCCCTTGAGTTTGCCTATAAATATGTAACCTAAATTATCACTCAAAACACACTTCAAGGAACTGCAAACTTGCATTAATCATCTCCCAAAGCATCCGTTATTTTCGATTCCGTTCCAGTTACTAGACCTTCGATTCCGAGGCCAACACCAAGAAAACCCGAATCTCGATTAATCCCTTAACAAGAACCACAGGTGAGTCTCACAGCCCCTATTTTCACTGTTTTCACTATTTTTAAACTGTTTTCGGGGCGAGGGACACGTACTTAAATAATGTTTTATCATGGTATACTTACAAGCTATGCAAGCGATTATGTGTTTAAGTTATGTTTCATGATGAGCAATGCAAACGGTTATCTAAGGTTTTCGATGTATGTGCGCTAGAACTCGAGTAAGTGATCACTTTACCATTGGAACTCTAAGGGTAGGGACTGCTGGTTTGATCCACCCACTCGTAGGGGTCGCACCTCTTTGCATGGACGAGTGCCTAGTATGGTCATGGGGCAGTACTATGGGTTTGAGCCCGCTCGTAGGGGTCGCACCTCTTTGCATGGACGAGCGCCTTGTTTTCCGGCACAACGTCCGCGCGTAACCCGCGGGAAGGAATTATTGATTAGCTCGTAGTGGCAGCGCCACTTTGCATGGACGAGCACATTTTCCTGAAACGTTCGCGCGTAACCCGCGGGACGGTATTACTTATTTTAGCTCGTAGTGGCAGCGCCACTTTGCATAGACGAGCACAGTTCCCAGAAATGTTCGCGCGTAACCCGCGGAACGATTTTATCAGAATATGTTGATAGGACTATGTTTTACCAAGCATGTGTTTTAATGATGCTATCAGAATTATGTTTCAGAATGATTTGTATCAAGATTATGATGCAAACACGATTTATCAAGTTACTAAAACTTGTGAACTCACTCAGTTTATACTGATTCAAATGTTTTTACGTGTCTTTCAGGAGATAACTAGGTAGCGCATGGAGTCACACTTAGAGCACCTCACGCTGAACATCTAAAACTAGCTTTTTGGAAGATTTTAGTTCTATCCCTTCGATGCGCGTGGTTGTTCCCGCCGCGCAAGGGGATATGGCGTGGAAATCTTCAACAGTTTTTATACTTGGATGTTTTTATGTAATTTTTAATCAATGTAATGTATTCGTATTAAACTTTTCATGCGAAATGAAAATCTTTGAATGTTTTCAATGGCCCGTGCTTAATTATCAATCCCCACTCGTGCGCGCCCGGCTGTTTCCGCCGCTCAGGGCCGGGTGTGACACCGATGGAAACAGTGTTTGGAACTCATCGATTTCGGGGTCAGTGAACTTGCATATCTCCATTGAAGGATTGGCTAAAAGGTTTTTGTACTGCATTTCCGTCAATCCGGAGTCGTCGGAGTGCTGGTCGGATGGCTTAGAGGGAGGAGAAGAAGAAGAAGCGACGGACATATTTATCAGAAAATAAAAAGAATGAAGAGAGAAGAAAGGATACCTGATGATCTGCCTGGATATGTGGTTATAAAATAATCATAGGGATCGCATGTATAGGCGGTTATGATTAATATCAAGGGTTAGATAATAAATATCTCTGGCAAGTGTCTAATCATCTACTTTTTGAAGAAGATTCAAATTTCAAAATGCCAGCTGTAAAGCATAAACACCCGCCATTTTGGGGGCAATTGTTAGAGCGGATAATTTCGATACTGAGGATATGTTATTCTTGACGACAGATCTGGATCAATTATCCTACTGAAGGGCTCCGGAGCTGTGATAGGATCAAGGATCCTCAGCAGTTGGTATTATTAACAATTGTCTAATGTGTGTAGGTTGCTATTTAATGAATGCAACGGCTCTAAGACTCAGTCCACCATCAATTTCGCTACTGGACTTCTATAGCACGTGGTCAAAAAGACACGAAGGAAGAGAGTGGAGAAATAGCGGATTACTAGGAGTTAGTTGTTACTTGTATTTTTCTTTTCTTTATATATCGAGTTTGTGATCAATGTTAGGTCAGATAGTTACACTCGCACATACTCTAGCTGTTAAGTTCTCTGTAATCACACACATAACATTATTGTATTCGTTGATCATTAACTCCACCCATTGTAACCTTTTTTTGTGATTAATAAAGTGGTGATAGACGATTTGTCATCACCCGGGGTTTTTTTCCTTTGATATGAACAAGATCAAGGGAATTTTCCTCGCAACAAATCTCGGTGTTCTTCATTATTTCGTTCATACAATCGTCGTTAACATCATAGCACTATACCTCACATTTGCATATTTGGATACATTATCCTTATCTGATTTTTATCCAAAACATCACCCCCAAAACGGAAGATGGAAAACGGGAGATGAAAGTACTCACATTCAAGTAATAAACTTGATCGGTAAAATGACGAGTAACTTGAAGGATAAGGTTTAACGAGCAAGGTCTAGAGAAAGGAAGTCTTGTATTAAAAATGTTGTCTAGGAAGTCTTTAAATAAAATAAATGATAAGAAATGCAAATAATTTAATGTTTAAGGTTTAAAATGTAAATATTCAAGAAATTGTAATAATAGTCTTTTAAAATATATGTTTGCTCAAAACAGGGTTAAAGTATCTAGCCCTTAATATTTATTCAACCTATGTTAAGTAATAAGGTGGGTACAAATGCAAGAATGCAAGTCCATTTATCATATAGATACAAAAACGGGTTTTAACAAATGTTTCGGGTTGTTGGTTCGGGTCTTGATAATTGGTCAAACCCAAAGTCAACTTTACAAAATAATGAATGTTATGAGATAACTCAATAAAATTTAATAAGACTTAACCAAGTATGTAGTTCTATTATTTTAAAATTAACAACGCCCGTTAAGCGATTGTTCGGTTTTGTCGGTCCAAACTTTGTAATGAGATCAAGTTGGATCCAACATTTCCAAGTATTTAAGAAAATAATTAAAATCAGTTTATAAAGTATTTTTAAAGATTTATACAAGTCTTGATAGTTAAAAAACACACTTGTGTGTCTTAAGCGAGTGGAAATCGGTTTAGTTCAGTTTGGTTCGGTTTCCATCTCACAATAGGGTCACGGATGGTTGCCACATGCCCAAATATCAAAGAACTTGTATAATAATTTACAAATAATGATACTTAAGTTTTACAACCAAAAGGTTAACAATAAAGTATCTAAACGAAAGTTTGGTTTTTGGTTCAGATCTTGTTTCGGGTTAAGACCGAGGTTAGATTTCACAAACCCATAACCATAGAACTTATAAAAATGATTTTAGAAAATTAAATCTAACATAAAGCATGTTTAAACAAATATTTAACAAAACTAGTAAACAAGCTCGATTTACGGTTTAGAGCTATTTAAGGTTAAACCGAGGCTAGTCTCTTCAAACCCATAACCATGGAACTCATAAATATGATATACAAACTAAAATGAGCAGAAGTTAAGCATGGTTAGTAAGCATAAACAAGTTATATAATTTATATATATCAAGGACTCTTAAATCCTCCATGAAGCCTTGCCTAACAAGGCCCGACACTCCAACCGGGACCGAGGAAGTGACCACCAAAGGTAACAAGGAGTGTCTATTATATATATGTTGTATAACCATATTCAAGTATTAACAAGTTGATTAAAATGAAAGACTATGGTCAATTTGACTTTGGAATGTCAAATTTCAAAGAACATGAAGAACAACCTTTAATCTTAAGAATTGAGAGAAAATTTGGAGTATGAGCAAGTGTAAAAATGAAGGATATGGGTGTGTGTATATGGAGTAAGGGTCAAGGGTTCTTACTAAGGTTCTCTTTCATGTTTGCATGCAAATAGGTTGGTTAAACAAACAACCAAGACACAAAACAACAAGAAAAATCAGAAATATAGCTGCAGATGTCACTAGGCGCCGCGCGACCAGCCCCTCTGCCCTGGCCGCACGGCGCGGCGTGTCCGGGGTGGGGTGGGTTGGTCCAGCTCCTTTTGCTTGGTTCGTTATGTGTCCCAGAAGTTCGTTTTCGATGGCGTATTCGAATCCGTAAATGGGGTTTTTCAAATTGAACAAATGGGAATGATATAGTAACATTAAATCCAATATTTTATATATTTGAAATGTTCAGGATATAAATCGGGTCGGTTTACATGATAAACGAATACACAAACGAATACAAATAGGACTCGAAATTGACAAATGTCACAATGAATACGCAATAAGAAAAGACACTATTTGAGGCAATAAAATGGTAAAATTGTAAGTTTTGACATGTAAAACCGATTGATTTTGATATTTACCTCAAGAAGAAAGCATTTTATTTATTTATTTCTATTTAAAGTTGTATAAGTCATAATAAATATCTCCGAGTGAGATATAAATGTGGATTCTTTTTCATTACATGAGTTATAAGTTGTAAGATTCATCAATTATTATTACAGCAAAAGAAATGACCTTCTATACTATAAAAAGATATCATTATAAGAAATCACCTTGTTAAGATCACCCATTCAAGAACCGACGTGAAGATTTGTCCAGCCTATGTCATCCCTATTATCCATAGAGCCGTTTGATCGCACGATGTTACACACCAAAATAACATGTTAAACAAAATACACATTTACCATACGACTCATTTACTAGTTATTTTTTTTACCAAACTACTTTGTTATCCATGTATCTCTTTTGAACCGAGACTTGGTTTCAAAGTAAAAAACTAAATTATTCAGTTTATATATTACAACATGAAAGTAGATTTTATCTTACTTGTTTTTGAGATCATCTCACATTTCCATCTGCTTTTTCGGGTTAACATAGACAACAATTGCTGCAATAGAACTTAACTATGGGTTTTCTGCAATCACAAGTAAAATTGATAGCATAAAAATTATTATTAAGGTGATACTGAATTCTCAAATTTGGAGTACGTTGAATATTAAATAATTTGTTGATAACCAATTGAGCCTCAAATCCACTCTAATATTTTTGAACTAATAAGGTTTTAGAACAACTATTCAAATGAGTGTCAATAGATTATTTCCAGTAATTAAAAACTTGCATTTGGTCATAAAGATGGTGAACCATGCCATGTACATAATAAAAACTGGTCACCTAGCTGGTCGATTAGTTACAAGGTCCAAATGATCGAAAACAAACGATAAAGCAATACTTACTACGAGTAGTGCTCGTTACTTGTATTCACAACATCCAAAGCAAGTTACTGTAACATAAACAAACCACAACAAAATAATAAGAACATTGTTTGTTGCTTCCAATATCAAAACCAGATATTGTGAACTACCTGTAAAATCCAATCACGAACAACACCAAACATGTTAAACTTGCGTTTAACATCAATTACTTACGCTATTTTATTAAACATAAAAGAAACCCAAATTAGATAAAATTAAAAGTATACACACGCAACTAAACTAAACCCTAGAACCAAATTATCCAAAAAAGCAAATACACAATCAAAATCGTGTAATCTACAAGAATGACTTACCCATTGGTTATAGTTCAGATTGAAAAGCAACTACAAGAATGATGATGATAATCGGCCTGGGAATCCTAAATCTTCATGATACAACATAGAAGGTGAAGGTGGCCTAATTATTGACGTCGTAATTAGATATTAGAGATTGCAACTCAGAAAGCGGATGCTAGAGATGATACTAACATGGTTTAGGGCTCCAATCATAATTGAGGAGTTGGATAAAGATGATGGTGATGATCAGAGATATTGTAAATGACAAAACGCTACGGGGAGAGCGATGGTGGTGTCTGAGGGTGGTTTGAAAAAGACAATCTGATCAAGTTGATGTATCGCCACCATATGCAAAGATACGACCGATCGGTTGTTCGGAAGAAGATGGAGAGACAACGGTTAAGTTTTTGGCAGGGTTTAGAATGCCATATAACCCTTTTGAAAAAATCCAAACCCATTAGAAGACCAATACCCGTAAAAACGGGTCAAACGCATGAGAAGTCAGTGTTCAGGAATGAAACAATCTGGTTACTTCATAAAGAAGGGATTGAACAGAGCGCGTCTTGAAGGATTTTAGAGGTTTTCGTTTATATATATATTATATAATATATTATTGATTATAATATATTTTACAACTTTCAAATAACTGAGTATTTCACTATTCCTTTTATGATTTATGTTGTACTTTTAGCTGAGTTAGTTATACAAATTTCAATAGTTTTGTTGCAATACACGTGTTTTGAGACAGATCACACGTGTTCTCTGTTCAGAATCACATGCACTTGGTTTTCTTTCTTTACCTCAACCCACCACTTCTACCCACCATCTCCCATCTTTCTTCTTTGCTTTCTCTCTCTTCCTTCATCCTCGAAGCCATCACCTAGATGGGTTTTGATTTTGTGATCTCATCCTTTCTGTCAGAGATGGAGAGATAATTGTCAGTTATAAAATTGAAGGATAGGATGGTTACAGGGTGCGGCGGCAGAGTATGATGATGTCAGCGGTCTTTGTGGTTGTGAATGTTTAGTGCTGGATCTTGGCCTGTGCATGCCGTGCAGCCGCACATGGCAATTAAACCAGCGGCCCATGACTGTTCTAATATATACAGAAGAGTGTTTGGATTCATGCGAGAATGATTAGAACTAATAGCGACCAAGATCAAAGGAAAAACACCATGAACTCATCCGGCAGGTACAAAGAGCCGACGAAAATGGAGAATGGAGAAGAAGGTTAGGCTAAGGTAGGTAATAGATAACCAGGGGAATTAATTGACCACGTTTTCATTTAGGCCCTCATAGTTTGTTTCATAATTTATTTGGTTTCAAATTATAAACATAAAATTTTCATAACACCCCTTAAATACATTTTATTGGATCTTGAAGAAACACTAACCGGACCCCGGGCAGATTACGGGTAACCTGAGGGTTAGATAGATGTTTCCCACGAGGGGTTAGACCCAGAAAAGATGGTTCTACTGATAACCTGCAAAACAGACACCGTGAGCTTGTCACTGAGAAGGGGGGGTTCCTCCTTGTGACCACCCTCCGGCGTGAGAATCAGACTAGATTGCTCTTTAAATATAAATGTATATTAAGAGATTGCTAGAGAAGATATCAGGTATAATATGATGATAATATGATAAGATGAGATGATCATACCATTTGGGGTATTTATAGCCGAAGGTAGGTTTCCAAGGAGGTGTGGCCGGCTGAATAGTATTCATGTTCTACCAACTGTGGCCTACGCACGTGCCCTGCTGGTAGTTGGTGGGTAGGCAGTGGCTGACAGTGACCAGGCCTGCTGTGTACTATTCCTTTTCCACCAACTGCCGGCTATGCACGTGGTATGACAGGAGTTGGTGAGTAGGCAGCGGCTAATAGTGACATACAGTACGAGAGCATGCTGCTCGCCATACTGTTGTCAATAAGCTGTCGTATCTTTAGTCAGATCTTTTGCCCATACCTCGTCAGGTACAGTACAAAAGATCTTCCCGTATCGTACGGACTGGCTTTTGGGCGGGAGTATTCCCCCTCCCGCCTTTGTGCGGGATTGTTCCCGGCTTTGCTCATTCCTTCAGGTGACACTGAATGATTGAGAGCTAAGTGCCTTGTGCGTGTAGCCTTGCTGCGCGGGTGGCCTTCCCTGATGGCTTGTATCCGCAGCTGCGGGAACAGGCAGAGTACTTCACCATTGGGAGGCATTTCCTGCGGGAACAGCTTGCGTACTGCGCGTAAGGACGTCACGTCTCTGAGCATGGTGGGTCCTGCGTATCCAGTTGGTTTCTGCGCAGACGTCTCTTTTGAAGGTGAGTCTTGCGGGTCCAACTGGGCTCTGCTGGGACCTACCTCTTCAAGTCCCCCCAGTCCAATGTTCTTCTCATGAATGTTTAATAAAGTGAGGTGAACTTTTGGACTTAAGCAAAGGGTTTTGAAAAGGGTTTTTTAAGGTTTTCCATGGGGATTCTTCCCGCGGAAGTCCTTGTCACTTGCAGAAATTCCCGACTTTCCTGCTTGATCTTTGGGTATGATGTGGGTAGGTCTGTAACCTTCTCGCAAGTCAGGAGCGTTGAGTCCCACTTGTGTGGATTCTCCATGAGGTTTTGGTAGTTTTGAACATAGTGATCAATTATGTTAAAACCACCAATTCCATCCTGGAGCTTCAAACAATGTAGTTCTCGACGTTCCCGCTATGCGGGGATGTTATTTCCGTTTCCGCAAGCATTGCCCAGAAGATCCTTCTTGGTTTCAATTCCCTGCGGAGCGCTAGGTATGTGAAGGGTTTTGCCTTGACACTGTACCCGCGCTCGTCTTACGGTTACTTTACTTCCAAGGTATTCTTGGCGTCAATTCCCTGCGGGTGCTAGGTATGTGAAGGGTTTTGCCTTAACACTGTACCCGCACCCGTCTTATGGTTACTTGGTTGCCAAGGTATTCCTGGCGTCAATTCCCTGCAGGTGCTAAGTATGTGAAGGGTTTTGCCTTAACACTGTACCCGCACCCGTCTTATGGTTACTTGGTTGCCAAGGTAAGGGGTATTTTCCCGCTTACTTTTGAATCTTTTTGAATTTTTGAGATTCGAAGAGTTGGTGAAAGGATAAGAACAGTCCAAACCTCTGAAACGTCGTGCGACGGTTTCTTCTGACTGTGTCAGGACGTGCAGGAAGTTATGGTGACGTGACAGTACATGGTCATTCCAGACGCTTTTTCAGGCGCGTGGGCGCGATTTTTCGAGCGCTATGGCCGCGAAATTAATGGTACGCGTCCTTTCAACAGCTGTTGCCAGCTTGCTTTTTGCCACGTGTCATAGTTTCATTTCACCTTCGATTTCTCTCTCTTCCGCATTAAATTCATCGCATTAATTGCGATTAGTATATAAAGGGGGAGAGGGTTCTTTGTAATCCACACTTTCACTCTTCTCTTCATCTTCAAAACGATTTCCGGCGAATACTCACCTTTCAGTCGAGCATTCTCTTGAAATCGTTTTCTTCTTTCATCTGCAAGATGTCTTCTCGTGATCTCGAATCTACAGCCCAGGAGGCTGGGGTGTTCGCCGATGACAAGAGTACTGCTGGCGAGTGCCAGTGTGCTCTGCCTGTCGATCTGTATCAGTACGTCGTCAGGAAGTTCATGCTCGAGTCTCTCGAGCCTGAGTTTCCTGAACCCCATCAGACGGTGTATGATGCCCCCAGAGGTAAGATCGGGGTATATGCTGCATTCTTTGTTTATGGGAATCTTAGGTTCCCATTGACAAAGTTTGTGTACCGTGTCCTGGAGAGGCACGGTGTGCACCTGACCGAGGTGCACCCGATGGCGATCGCGAAGATTCGCCACTTCGAGTGGGTGTGCCGGATACTGGGCATTGAGCCCTTCGTCGACCGCCTGATGACCTTCTACTCTTGGAGGTGCATCCAGGGGTGGTATACGCTGATAACCCGAATCAAGGGTTTGAAGATTTGCGCAACCGAACGCAGTCTTCGCTCGTGGAAGCGGGAGTTCTTCTACATCTCCGCTCGCGCCATCCCCCTTGCCATGAAATTCAAGAATGGGCAAGCACTTCCCAGCCTTCACGCTTCCAACTACCAGGAGGCGGAATGGTTTTCGAAGATATCCCGAGTCCAATCTCCGGTTTACCGGTTTGCGGAGTCCGGGATGGTGATGCTCGGGATGAGCCGGGTGTGGAAGGATGCGGATGCGCAAAAGATCCCAATCGTCCTTGAATACGGTTCGAACTCTGTTCCTTACGGTATGCTCTGTTTCTTTTTGTTGATTTAGAATCTCTTCTAACTTCTTTCCTGTTTATTTCAGAGGGGAACGACTTGCAGTCGCTCATGTACCCGCGGGAGGCTGACAGTCCCGCTCGGATGGGTACTCGCGCTCTAGACGAGAACGAGTTGCCCATCCTAGAACAAACGGCGGATCGGTTCGTGGAGGTCTACCCGCTAGGCCACGAGATCCTGAGCGCCAGGCGGCCAGGTAAGGCGCTATTCAACCCTCGACCCCTCAATGTTGAAACCTCTGCTGGAATTCCTCTAATCGTATGTTCTGATGAGGAATCCGCAGATGGTCCTCCGTTGGTGCGGAAGAAGAAGGCTGCCGGCGGGAAGGGGAAGGAGAAGGTGGCCTCCACTGCCGATCCGGTGCCTCGGTCTGACTCAGAGGCCGAGAGAGAGGAGGTGGCGGGGAACCCGGGTGGTGATAGGACCACTGCTCCGGAGGCTGCGACTGTCACCTCCGGAGAGCCCCGGATGACGACGGTGAGCGGCGCAAAAAGGCCGGCTCCATCGGGTTCGTCCCCGTCTGTCCGCACTTTCAGGCTCAAGAAAACCCGTAAGTACAAACTTTATTTTTAACTTCATAGCTTGATATCATTAACACTTATCTTCTTTGTGCAGGCGTGGATGTTGACGCATTCCAGGGTGGAGCGCAGAGGAGTACCCCATCCGCCCATGATGGCAGGCTTGGTCAGCCTACCTGAGGCGACGACCCAGGCGGCTGCGCCTGCGCCTGCTTCCGCTGGTTCAGTTGCTCACTCCGTTAAGCCGACTGTTCCAGCTGTGATGACATCACCGCCGGCTGTCAGTGCCATTTTTACCGCATCTTTCACTGAGCCGGCGGTTACTTTTGCTGCGGATTCCGCAGCGGCGACCGCGGCGGCTGTTACCATGCCTCCTCCGTCATCGGCAACGACGGCCGATCCTTCAGGTATGCATGGGGCTTATCGCCAACCTCTGCCTCCTTCCCACCTGCCTGACCTCTTGGATGGATTTCCCTTGGGTTCAGGTGATGGGTTTGGCGGCTATCGGCCTGTTGTTGACCCTACAGGTGCGTAGGGTTCTTTTGGCCCTTTTCATATTTTTATCATCTTTTCCTAACTGCTTTATGTTTTTTGCAGTGTCTGATTCCAATGAAGTGTATGTTCCACGATGGAACATCCGCCGAGGAACAACCCTTCGCACACCTGTGGAGTGCGTGGAATGGGCTCGTCACGCTGCTCCCAGTGGTGCGTTGGGGGAAGCCATGGCTAGCTACCAGGAGGGTAGGCTACCCAATGAGCTTCGGGTTCTCCTGGCCCGGATGCAGCCGCGCGTCGAGCTGCTTTGTCGTGAAAACGACAAGTTAAAAGCAGCTCGCCTTCAAGAAGTAGCTCGGGCGCGGGCTGTCCGGGAGGAGAACGTAAAGCTTACCGCAGTGGCTGCGGAAAATGAGAAGGCCTTCAAGGCCCTCGAGGTTGAAGTTCAGGCCCGACTCGAGGCCCGTTCCAAGGCTGCCCAAGCTGTTAACGAACAGCTTCGGCTGGCTAAGGAAACTGCAAGGAACGCAACCGAGAGGGCCACCAAGGCTGAAGCTGTTGCTGAGCCTCTACGCGTGGAGAATGAGGAGCTTAAAGCCAAATTAGAGGCTCTCCAGCAGGCTCATGATGCCTTGGCGATGGAAGACGCCAAAAAGCTCCAAGAGATCTTGGACCAGAGGGGGGTGCTTGACCATACTGAGCGGAAGCTAAAGGGCGTCGAAGAGACTGCGGCTAAAGAAGTGTTGCTTGCCAACCTCAACAAGAGTGAAGCCGAACGCGCCCGTAACGAAGCTCAAGCTGCCCTCCAGGAGGCTCTGGTTGCCAAGGAATGGCTTCTTCGAGAAGCGTTGTCTCAGGTATGCTTTTCATGTCTTTACGCTTTTCTTTGTAAATAGAAAAGGTTCTGATACTTGTATTTTTTCTTGTAGGTTGTGCATCGGGTCTTTGCTGATACGTCTTATGACGATGCTATGAGCGCAGCCCTCAACGCTTCTCACGAGGATGGGGAAAAGGCCGGTTTCCTGCTTGCTCTAGGGTTCGTTGAGAAAGGCATCCCGCCTTCCAACTTCCCTTTATTTGATGTAGATACTGAAGCTGTATACGACCAAGCAGTGAATCAGTATGCCGCCTTCCCGCATCCGGTGGTGGAGAAGGTAAATGAAGTTGCTGCTGCTGATGATGGGCTAGCTATCCTTAAAGCTTTCCTTGAACTGCCACGATCTACTGATGGTGCTGGTCCAAGTGGAAGTGGCCCTGAAGCTTGATCCTGAAGATCCCTTCCCACTGCTAGGATAGATTTAGCTTGTATAGATTTATATTCTTGTAGGCGGGTAGTTACCCGGCCATTCTTGTAATGAATATTATGAAATATAAATCTTTGTGCGGGTAAGACCGCTACTTTCACTGGATTCCTTGCTTTATAAACGTTATGACTTGCATACTTTAGTTTAAATTAGCAATTTTCCAAGTGTTTAGAATAAGTTAACCTTTGAACGTGGTAGATAATAGGTTGAAGTTTTGCTTCCTCTTTCGTGATTGTGCGGGTAGGACCGTCACTTGCACTTAGTAGGATGGCTAAACTTTACCTACATCTGACCTGCGTGGAGGTTTTCCTCATCTTTTTTGAAATTTCTAAGTGTTTAGAATAAGTTAACCTTTGAACGTGGTAGATAATAGGTTGAAGTTTTGCTTCCTCTTTCGTGATTGTGCGGGTAGGACCGTCACTTGCACTTACTAGGATGGCTAAACTTTACCTACATCTGACCTGCGTGTAGGTTTTCCTCATCCTTTTGTTAGAAATTCTCTGTTTTGAATAAGTTAGCCGTTCGACGCGCGGTTGTCAATAGGTTCGGTTTCCTCTCATGATTTGTGCGGTTTGGACCGACACTTTCATTTAGTTGACCAAAGTTTACCTATGACTGACCTGCGTGAAGGTTTGTCGTTTTTTGGGTTTATGCGGGTTTTGCCGCCTTCCCCACGCAACGACTTTCCACGTAATTATGCGGTGAAAACCGGCATATCCGTGTTGAATAAATTAACCGTTCGACGCGCGGTTGTTAATAGGTTAGTGTTCAGTTTCCTCTATCATGATTCATGCGGATAGACCGGCACTTTCATTTAGTGGGATGACTGAACTTTACCCCTTCAACTGACCTGCGTGAAGGTTTGTCGTTTTTTGGGGTTTATGCGGGTTTTGCCGCCTTCCCCATGCAACGACTTTCACACTTATGTATGCGGTGAAACCGGCATCAGTGTTGATAGTTCATAAAGTATCAATGTGAAATCATCAGCGTCGATGTTCTAAGGAGAATCATTTCCATTAGAAGTGGCTCTGGGCCTTTACAAATTTGGAATTGATCTACATGCAAACTGTGTAATTGAGCTCCCTTCCATGTTGTTGGGATGGGAGTGCCATCGAGCCGATATGCACCTGGTTCGGGATCTCGTTCTTTACGCAGCATGTAGTCTCCACATTGAAGCTGTAATTTTATTCGTGTTTTCCCCAGCTGGGGTTCTACACGCATCAGCCTGCTCAGCGTTCATTGCGCCACGAGGTGCTGCGAGCGTCCCATCTCTGACAAATGCTTCGACCATGTCCTTTACGTCTATGCATTCTTCAGTGTTGTGGCCTTTTGTCCTGTGAAAGTCACAGTATTTGCTCGATCAGCATTGTGACGATGTCGGATTATTGGAGCCTTTGGCCATGGGAGCTCCTCAGTGGCGAATATCTCGGTGACGCTTTTGGTGAGCGGCGTCCATCTGGAGTTCTGGTTTGACTGTACGTTATCTCTTCCGCCTAACCGATGTTGCAAGCCGGATGAGGTGTCAAAGTTTACCCTTGACTGCCAAATGCCTAGCTTCCGCTTTTTGTTCAATCGGGCGGTAAGGACGTTGTCTTCTCTTGTTTTCTGGGTGTAGAGGTTTGTGCTCTGTGGGAGATCCCTACCCAGTTGCTTCTCCGTTTCCGCAAAGCGTTTAGCTGCTGTCATGATGGCATCCCATGTGGATGGCATGCCATCTTTACCCGTTAAGGTGCGGATGAGCTCTGGTCGTTCGCGCCCTGGATGAAAGCAGCGCGAACAAGATCTTCGCTGATATTACCCAGACTAAGCTTCTTTGAGTTGAAGCGAGTGATGAAGTCTGGCAAAGATTCATCTTCCTCTCGAATGCATTTGAGGATTGTCCATTGCTCTTCGGTATACTTTCGTTGTTGGCTGAAGTGTTGGCTAAACTTCTGTTGGAAGTCTGCCCAGTCGTAGATGTGGTTGACCGGTAGACGATCGAACCACGCTCTAGCTGCCCAACAAGCGTCATTTGGAACATGTAACACCACGTAAGTTCCGTCCAATTGCTGACGGTTGCCCCCGCTATGAATCTGTTCAAATGATCATCTGGGTCAGATATACCATCATATGTGCCTATGTTGGACATCTGTTTGCACTTTTTGGGGCGATTGCTTCCGCAATGTCCCTTGCAAATTTGGACGTTCCCGCATTTGCCACAGTTGGTCTGAATGTTTTGGAGAAGTCACGTGGATTTCCACCTGTGTTTTTTGGTTTGAAGGCTTCTCCAAAACGCCTTCTCGGTTGGGAGTCCGTTTCCTTACGCTTCCCTTTTGCCCTATGGCGAGGGTTCGCGTCGGTGTCGGATTCCTCCGAGTCATCGTCCAAGTATTCTTCGAATTCGTCAGCCTGTTGGACGGAACGCAAGCGTTCGTCCAACTCAGCTTGGAATTCCTTCTGACGTGCCTCCGCCCATGTCTAACTTCATCGAGTGTTTGGCGGGGGAGTCTTGTTCGTTTCTCTAACTGGGTATCGGTGAATCCCAGTGAGCGATTATTTACTGCACTTGCCCCAGCTTGGGTAACTGGGGTAGTGTTCGTAAAATTTACTTCACTTGCCCCGGCTTGGGTAACCGGGGTAGTGTTTGTAAAAACGTGTAGTCGCCGGTATTCCCCCCAGTAGCTGGGGTTGTGGTTACCGGAGTTTCTTTAACCATCTTTCCAGAAGTTTGACAAAACTGAAAAGAAATGAAGTTCTAGCTTTTATGCACGGATGGCGCCAATGAAGAAACACTAACCGGACCCCGGGCAGATTACGGGTAACCTGGGGGTTTAGATAGATGTTTCCCACGAGGGGTTAGACCAGAAAAGATGGTTCTTCTGATAACCTGCAAAACAGACACCGTGAGCTTGTCACTGAGAAGGGGGGGGGGGTTCCTCCTTGTGACCACCCTCCGGCTGTGAGAATCAGACTAGATTGCTCTTTAAATATAAATGTATATTAAGAGATTGCTAGAGCAGATATCAGGTATAATATGATGATAATATGATAAGATGAGATGATCATACCATTTGGGGTATTTATAGCCGAAGGTAGGTTTCCAAGGAGGTGTGGCCGGCTGAATAGTATTCCTGTTCTACCAACTGTGGCCTACGCACGTGCCCTGCTGGTAGTTGGTGGGTAGGCAGCGGCTGACAGTGACCAGGCCTGCTGTGTACTATTCCTTTTCCACCAACTGCCGGCTATGCACGTGGTATGACAGGAGTTGGTGAGTAGGCAGCGGCTAATAGTGACATACAGTACGAGAGCATGCTGCTCGCCATACTGTTGTCAATAAGCTGTCGTATCTTTAGTCAGATCTTTTGCCCATACCTCGTCAGGTACAGTACAAAAGATCTTCCCGTTATCGTACGGACTGGCTTTTGGGCGGGAGTATTCCCCCTCCGCCTTTGTGCGGGATTGTTCCCGGCTTTGCTCATTCCTTCAGGTGACACTGAATGATTGAGAGCTAAGTGCCTTGTGCGTGTAGCCTTGCTGCGCGGGTGGCCTTCCCTGATGGCTTGTATCCGCAGCTGCGGGAACAGGCAGAGTACTTCACCATTGGGAGGCATTTCCTGCGGGAACAGCTTGCATACTGCGCGTAAGGACGTCACGTCTCTGAGCATGGTGGGTCCTGCGTATCCAGTTGGTTTCTGCGCAGACGTCTCTTTGAAGGTGAGTCTTGCGGGTTCAACTGGGCTCTGCTGGGACCTACCTCTTCAGATCTTTATTCAAATTTTAATATTATTACAACTATACTGAACTGTTCACGTTAAATCGACAGTTACATGAATTATGATCAATTTGAAATCGAAGCAAACTTTAATTTTATGAAACTTGATTACTACGAGGTGGTGTTATGATATTATTCCTTGAAAGGTGAAATTTTTTTATTAGGTTTGTTCGTTTATAAATTATACAATTGTATTGCTTAATGTTATTACACAAACATTCTATCATAGATTTATATATATATATATATATATATATATAAACGAAAACATAAAAAACATATGTGTCCGCGATGGGGTCGCTCCCCTTTTTTTGGAGTCATCAGATTTGCTTGATTTTTAAATGAAGGTTTCTTATGTATTTAACCCGAATTCACGGGTATTGGTCTTACCAAACCCAGATATTCCTTAAATGGGTTATAACATCTCATTAAATTAAAAATTATTCTCACCGAATTATTGATGTGAAAATCTTATAAAATGGATATACTAAAAATTATTATACGATTTTTTTAAATATTATTAATAATTAAGAAACAAATTCATTAGTAAAAAAATAAGCAGGTCTTGGGTCTTACCAAACTCAGATAACTTTTAAACCGAGTTATAACATCTTAGTTATTTGTGAAATCGTTTTATCATCAAACACTAAGTATATTATAAATTCCATTACAGTAAATAAAATTAACCCAAAAAAGTATATAAATATTAAAAATGAGTAATGCAAAACAGCCCCCGTAATACGGACGAATACATAAAATCCTAAGTGTCGCGGTGTGGTTGCTCCCCCTTTTTTATGGAGTCACCAGATTTACTTGATTTTTAAATGGAGGCTTCTCATTCATTTTACCCGAATTCACGGGTATGGGTCTCATCAAACCCAAATATTTCTAAACAGTTTATAACATCTCATTAAATTAAAAACTAATCTCATCAAATATTTAATATAAAAATCTTATTAGGTAGGGATATAATAAAAATTAATTTCTGACTTACATATATATATATAGGATCAGGATCATGAGAGAACCTTTTTGAAATTGAGAACTATGAGAACCATTTTGGATCACAAAAAACCCAAAAATAAAAAAAAAAATCATAAAGTAAAACAAAACACAAAAATCAAAAAAGTAAAAAAAACAAAATTCTTATTTTATCATCTCGGTTTCATAAAAAAAAATAAAAAAAAATTAAAAAAAACTCGGTTTAGCTAAATTATATACACATATGTATAGTATTTACATATATGTATATTTACATGTTTTTTTGTACACGTATGTATAATATAAGATAAATGATACCGTACATATGTGTGTATTACGTAACTAATGATTAAATAAAATTATACATATGTGTATAATACGACGTTTTTTAATTTTTTATTATTGAAACCGAAATGAAATATATGAATTTTGGTTTTTTTACTTTTTTAAATTTTTATTATTTTTTGTTTTATGATATTTTTTAAATATTTTTTCTAAAGGTGTTTTTAGTGATACAAAATGGTTCTCAAAGTTCTCAATTTACAAATGTTTCTCTTAGGATCCTTACCCTATATATATATATATATATATATATATATATATATTATTTATAATTAAAAACCATTTTTATAGTAAAAGAAATAAACGGGTCTTGGGTTTCATCAACTCATATAGCTTTTAAACTGGGTTTATAACATCTCATTTATTTGTGAAACCATTTATCATCAAACCATAAGTATATTTTTAACTTTAAAATAAAAATTCAAAAAATAAATAAATATTAGAAACAAATAATATAAAACAACCCCCGTATATCATATATTATATATATGTGTGTGTGTGTGTGTCTATATATATATATATATATATATATAAATGTGTGTGTGAAGGTCTATACTAGGGCCTTTTTTTTACTCGCACAGGGTTCTAAAAAGAAAAACGCATTTTCATGGACGACCTTGTGAATGTTAATCATCATTGTGTTTAGTAACCAAATGATTGAACCACTTTTGATTTGATTTAAGGTTTCGTGGTTGTGCGACGGTGGTCATCACCGCGTGTGTTTGTTTCGTTGGTTTGACCATTGTCGGCTGTTCACCGCTACTCGAGGGTTTATAAAACCCACCATTGATAACATGTGGTTGTTTATGTGTTATCTTGTTATGCTTGCTGGCCATGTACGACCGTCTATGGCAGCGATAACGCTTCAACGGTTA